>NC_081559.1:192103254-192192715 GCF_022355385.1 Mustela nigripes | reverse complement strand
ACACACACACACACACACACACACACACACACACACACACACACACACACAAACGCTCCTATGCCTGATGTGGAGGGAAGATGAGGAATGTTCTAATCATGTATCTGGCACTGTATCTGGAGAAGAAAGAAATCCAAATCCATGTGGTACATGCTACTAATTGGATTGTTTATGGGAAAATTCTTGATGAGCCTATAACTTCGATGCTCTGAAACACAAGGTAAGTATGCCAGTTGCTATGCTATTGTCTCTAGGCAGAACACCCACCCTTATATTCTCTTGCTTCTTGGTGGTGTTGAGCTACTGATTGGCCCAGGACATTGGTTGTGAAAACTGGCTCCCTTTTACCATCTGCCACTGGGGAGCCCTCCAGACAGGCTGCACGACGGAGCTAGAAAGCAGAGGCATTCTTCCCTGTCTGCTGTCTGGTTGTGGTTTTGCTTCCTGTGTTCATGAGCACCGCTGAAGCAATGGTTCTTCACCCAGAAGGAAGCGGTTCATTCCAGTCTTCAGTGTTTCCAGCACTCCCAGGATGTCATTACCCGTCCCTAGAGATGCTGGCCTTAACCGAACAGTTCTCTGCTCTGATGCTGAGTCTCCCTCTGCAGCCTTCCTCCTCTGATTGTCTAAGTGTTAATTCCAACTTCTTTCTGTGTTCCTGCTTTGTCTTTCCAGGTCCTCAAAACACAATGAGTGTTAACAATGAATGCGTTAATTTTTCTCTCTTAAAATAACCAACGTGGCTTCTCTCCCCTAATTAGACCCTAACTGAAAAGATGGACATCAGTGAAATCTATCACATGAAAGTTGTTGTGACAATGAAAAGATACTATGTGAAAAAAAGTTTCCTAAATTATAATGCATGACATAGCTGTTAATTTTAACCTTGTAGGGTAAGAGAGAGTCATTGCATAGGAACCCAGATAACAGAACTGCAGCTGTTTTTGTGAATGCTACCGGGAGGTGTATTTTGTCCCAGTGAGAAAAGAAAAGTCCTGATTATGTTATTCGTGACAAGGATGATTACTCACGAGGTCATCCTTTCTCCATCGGTGAAGAAATCCAAACCAAGGCCACTGACAACTGTGACAGATTCTATATGTATCATATAAAAACTGACACACCTGAATGTGTGTATGTTTGGGTGTGTGTTCATGATTCCACCAACGGCGCATTTATAAATGCCCACTATGAAAGGCACTTGAACTGGAGAAAGAAATATAATCTATGCCCAGAAGAAGGTTACAGTGGTGGAGAGAAGACAAAACAGCATGGAAGCACAACGCAGGGGTTTAAGGACACTGGAGGTAAACACACATTGTTATGAGACAACACAGAGGAGGCATCTACCTCCCAGGATGTGTGGAAGTTGGCCAGGCAGGAACTTTGCAACTGGGGTACTAAGAATAAAGGATAAAGTGTGGGTGTGGATGGGCTGAAGGGAGCTGAGTGGGGCCAAGGGAGGAAATGAGCAATGATTGATGAGCCCAAAGGAGAGGAAGAGAAAGGTCCATGGTCTGTATTCCTGTGTTTGTTTCCCTCATTCTGGTGAGCATGATTTGATTCCACCATGGCTCATAGACAAGCTTGCCCGGGCTGTGGCAATGAGAATAAAATGCATGTAAGAGTTTCATTTGGGGGTGCCTGGGTGGTTCAGTTAAGTGGGCACCTTGGGCTCAGATCATGATCTCAGTGTCCTGGGATGGAGCCCCATACCAGGCTCTCTGCTCAGCGTAGGATCTGCTTTTCCCTCTCCCCCTTATTCTGTTTATCACTCTTGCTCTTTCTCAAGTAAATTAAAAAAAAAAAAAAAAAAAAAAAAAAGTAAGAGTTTAATTTGCACTTGGTCAGAAAAGAATAATCCTCATTTTCCTATTTCTGCCTATTCTTACTAGAAGAATTAGGGAGGCATTACATAATTCAAGATGTTAAAGCATAAGAAATTGTGTGATACAGTCCTATTTTGAAAAAGAGGTATCAGTGATGATCCCAAGTTTATACCCGAGACCACTGAAGTCTGAAGAGGCATTGTGGACCACCTACGGTTATACGCATTGTCCCCACATCAAGAGAGGAGCGCTTCCAATCCTTTCACAATACCATGTGGCTGGAATTGTGTGCTTGTGTTTGAAAACATTTTTAATTATTTTGTAAGGTTTCAAATTTGCATTTCAAAGCAAACTCTTAGTATTACTTGTTTCTGTTATTATGAATTTGTTTTCTTTTCTGACTTTTCTCAAGAGCCTGGGGAAATTTCAAATTCCAGAAAAGTGGCTTGGATATCACTACCACCAACACACCCAGATTGTGGAAACACTAACATTTCAGTGTCCAGACAGATTTTCAAAAGCAGGGCAACCCCTTCTAGTGTAGCAGGTAAGGCTTGGAGGAAGCCTTTTATGCAGCAAAATAAAGCTCCTCAAGGAATATTCAAGATGTAGTACAGACTCTTCGGCGACATCAGAATGCCAGATCATTATATTTCCAGCATTATTAAACGTCCCAATAAATTTGTACTCAACACCTTGGCCCATCCTTAGGCCAGTCTCCATCTCTGAGTTCTATCTGATTTTTCATCCTTTCCTCTTTTGCTTCACCCCAGAATGACAATGATTTGAAAAGAGTTAACTACTCACCATGATTTGGGTCATGGCAAACCATGCCAGACAATGATTTACCCCTCTTTTTTGCTATTGTCAGCTCTTTTTAGAACATCTTAACATTTATCCACTAGAGGCAAACAGATCCTGGTGGTTTTGACCACTGCTGTGTGAAGCGTTAAATAACAGATTGCTGTCAGTATCAAGAACATTCGGTGCCAGATAATGAGGTGTTGCAACAGGGCAGTGATGTTGGGAACCCCTGAGCTGGTAATATGCATTCGTAAATGTGAGGAGAGGGAGAGTGGCTCTCGTGTAAGGGTCGGATTCCAACCACGGGCTGGGGCTGGGCGGGCAAGAGGGAAAATTCTGATGTTAGAGAAAACTAAGCTGAAGATTTAGAAATATGTGGAGATAGGGCGGGAAGCCAGGGACCCTAAGTGGAGCACAGAACCGCTCAAGTGTTGTCCGTAATATCACACGCTCCGAGAGCAGAGTCTGTTAGAAATCTTCACGCCCTTCACCAGGACTTATCTTAGAAACCGGAGCAGGGCTGTCTCCATGGGGGAATCAGGGGTTCCACCTTTGGAGAGAAGAAATATGCACAGACAAGAAACCAAGAAATGAACAGACGTAGTCTTATTGTTGTCTTATTGTTCAGCAAAGAAAGATCCAGTAAGTTCGGCAAATCTGTGACATACACAAAACCATAAATATAAACACATGCACATATAGAACATATGCATACAAAAATGCACATAATTATTTGCATGTACATGCATGCACATATGCACGTACAGTAGACATATAAACCTAGCCATGCAACCCCCATAGGTACATGCATGCACACACATACACAGATGTATGTATTTCTATATACACATGCATGTATGCACACACATATACACTCACACATAAGCTCTTATACATATAGTTAATAAAGTCAGAGATGGTTTTACACATCAAATAATTGACTAATTCCCTATAGTTTACAGGTGTTCACAGATACATTCTCTCATTTACACAGGCCACTTGGATTAAATTGCTGTGGTCACCAAATCCTCTTTTCATGGGTCATGGAATACCTCGTATGAGATTCGCCAAGCTGACCAGTCCCAGGGCGATTTCTATTGCAAGGTTCAAGCAGTCAGATAGTTAGGAGAACACAACTGGGTACAGGACAGAGAACATATGATCATACCAGAAAATCCAAATATGCCATCGAGTCCAAGAAGGAATGCATTATCTAGAAATAGAGGTTGTAAAAGAGAACCTCTAGAAGAGAACAGGGAGAAAGGAGCAGGTCACAAAGGCAGGCTGAGAAAGGATGATTCAATCCATGTTCTGTCCCGCACTGGGCTGCTGGCCACCAAACCACCCTCTTTGAACAATGGTGTGTGCACTGGTCTGAGCTAAAGATCCAGGGCTTGGGACACACAGTATTCCTTGTCATTCATCTTAAGTAGGAACGAGGTTTGGTAATATGAGGTTCATACTCATAAGCTTTATGAGTCCAAAATGACATACACAATTACAAATACCTCCAATTTTGAGCCAATTTCTATTAGAATTTGAAGCTTCGGAAACTTGGCTTTAAACGAAAAGTGGACCATCTTATTTTTAAGTCAAGTTGAATTACAGCAAGGTGCTCTTACTGAAGCTATAGAAAGACAAAAGATATATCATTCTTAGAAATAGCCATAGCTCCTACTATTGAAACTTGTATTACTGTTAAAATGCATACTGTCCATCATCACTCCGAAATAAAAGCTCTTCTTGGGAATGAGATTAGATAAATGATGTATCAGGAAAAATGAGTCATTTTGGCGGGTGGTAGGGGGAGGAAGCCACCTCTTAGCTCACACCTATACCTTATTAGCTGAATGTCAAAATGGAATCATGCAAGCTGAGAGTGGGGTGGGCAGTGGGAGGCAGATCCCCAACAACTCCTACTAAAAAAAAAAAAAGACAAGTCTAAAAAGTTCAGGTAAGCTGCCTAAGGTAACCTGCCAGGTTAGCAGAAGTTCCGCAAACTACAATGAAGCTATTCTCAGTTTAAGCCAGCTGCTTCCCACAATTAATGTGAGGAAAGAATGTCTTGGCAATTGTTCTTAGAATCTAGGATCACTGCCTTATTTGAGTCTTAAACGCATTAGTAGTGGAAAACATCCTTCTCAGCGTCTGAAACATAAGTGAGGTTTTATTCCAGACTAAAGTTTAACAGTGGTTGAATATACCTCCTGGGGGAGGCTGCTTTATTTTTATTGATAATAAATCTCCAGTTTTCTTCCAGCAACTCCCCTTCAGAACCTCCACACCCAAGCCAAACACATTTTTGACATTTTGTGTCATTAGACGTTTGTACCCATGCTCACCTTTAACCTGCTATAAGACTGTCAGCAAGTTCAGCTCTCGGAACCTGCTTTTTTTCTCTATAAAATGGAGTTTCTTTGCTACCTTCTTCAAAGGATTATAATAAATAGCGAACGAGACGATAAGAAAATGCATTGTGACTTTCAGCTGTAAGTAACTTTAGCTTTTAAAAAATTGTTCTAAAGGAGGCACCTGGGTGGCTCAGTCCTTAAGCATCTGCCTTCGGTTCAGGTCATGATCCCAGGGTCCTGGGATGGAGCCCCGCATCGTGTTCACTGCTCAGCGGGAACCTGCTTCTCCCTCTCCCACTTCATCCTGCTTGTGTTCCCTCTCTCACTGTGTCTCTCTCTGTCAAATAAATAAACAAAATATTTTTTAAAAAATTGCTCTAAATCATGTATACTAAAAATATGAAAATATGCCAAAGCAAAGAGACTGGAGGAAGGGAGAAAGTGTTTCACCACTGAATTTAAGTTAGAAATGGTGGTGGCCTGGGTAGCTCAGTCGGTTTAGGGTCCAACTTTTGATTTGAGCTCAGGTCATGACCTCAGAGTCATGAGATAGAGTCCAACATTGGGCTCTCTGCTGAGCATGGAGCCTGCTTAAGATTCTCTCCCTCTCCTGCTGCCCCCTTATACCCCCTTCATTTGCACAATCATGTGCACACACACTGTCTCTAAATAAATAAATATTGAAAAAGATTTAAAAAGATAAAAAAGAGAAATGATGGTGGGAACTCAAAGAAACAAATGGATGATATATGCAACATATATATGCATATGTATCACATATATATATTTCATATATACATATATATCATACTTATATTGTAAGAAACTTGTAATCAAGTGGATATTTAGATTCAAATATGAGAAATAATTTAATGCCCTGATTTCTTGGTTAGATCAGAGTAAGAGAAGAAGTTACAGGATAGAAATTGAGGCACACTTCAAAATTTTAGGTTTATGTGAGGTAAGATACCTCATTCAAAGTACCAGGAAGCTAAAACAATGAGGTGATGAGTCTTTGCTAACCACTCAGTGATGAGTGATAATAGCCCATGGATGACAACAGAAATTACTGGAGTCACAATAATTTAGGAGTGTCTCTCTGGCTCATAAGAACTCCTTAAATATCTCCCATCCACAGAAATAGGCTTCCAGCATCCTTGTGTATGAGGTTAGCCCATGAGCCTGGTCAGGATTGGCTAGACAAGTGGACAGGCAGTCCAGGCTAGCCCAGAGTCACTTCCCTTAAGAATGAGAAACAGGGTGGGGGATGGGCTAGATGGGTGATATTTGTTGTGATGAGCACTGCGTACTATACGTAACTGATGAATCACTGAATTCTACTCCTGAAACTAATATTGCACTGTATGTTAACTAAATACAATTTAAGTAAAAACTAAAGAGGAAAAACAACAACAAAGAATGAGAAGCCGATCCGAAAAGAAAGTCAGAATTTCAATGTGGTTGGCTGTGTAAAGAGGGTAAGTTATGGATCTGTAAATGACAATTTCTTCTGTATGAACTGTAATCCATGAAAGAGGACACATCATATGTAAAAAGAGAAAGAGAGAAAAGAAATGGAGAGAGAATGATACATGATTAGGCTTCTAACATGAGTCCAGTTCCTGGTTCCATGTTCTTCCTGAGTTTGGCTGACCTCTTCTCCTGAAAGATGAGTTCTTTTAAGTCCACACTCTGCCTTGTTTTGTTACTGTCTCTTTCCTTTCTTTTCCTTTCCTTTCCTTTCCTTTTTGTTTATTTTCATTATTTTCTGTTTCTTTTCATTTTTTTTTTCTCCACTCAGGAAGCCAAAGTATCTCAGATTAATGTGAAACCAGAGAAGGGACTAATAATAGAAGAAAGAAAGTGATTATCTAGAAAGTGAGTATGAAGTGAGGAGCAAACAGGAGAGTTCCAAGGTGGACCAATTTCAAGGACCCAGTAGAGAAAAAGATGCTTCTAAGAAGGCTGAATGAAAGTGAGCAGAATCCTAGAGATCTACTCCATGGATGGCACCTAAACGCTATTAAATTTTACATTTTAAAATTGGCTAACAGGATATATGTGAAGATGATGATGATGATGATGATAAAGAGGGCAGAAGGAAACTTCTGGAGGTGATGGATAGGTTTATGGCATAGGTTGTGGTGATGGTTTACAGTTTCCTGGGTATTTACTTATCCCCAAACTCATCAAGTTATATATACTGAATATGTACATCTTTTATATATGTATTATAAAAAAAGAAAGAAAGGAATAAAAGAACTGAACAGAAGAGTTCGAAGAAAACCAAGAGGAGAGGAAGATCTTCAGTGTTACCCACTGCTAATGGCTAACCCACTGCAGATAATCCAGTTTCTACTGCCCTGTCTCACACCAGCTTCTCCCTGGAAGCTGTTTTGATCAGACTGTCCCACACAGTAAGTGTAAATAAGAGGAATAAAACAATTATGCAGAATGGCTAAAATTAGCTCAGAAAACAACAGATATATTGATGAGGATGTGGGGAAAGGGGAACCCTCTTAACATAGTTGGTGGAAATGCAAGTTGGTGCAGCCACTTTGGAAAACAGTATAGAGATTCCTCAAAAAGTTAAAAATAGTCACCCTAGGACCCAGCAATTGCACCACTGAGTATTTATCCAAAGAGTACAACATAATGATTCAAAGACACACATTCACCCCAATGTTTATAGCACCAGTATCCACAATAGCCAAAATATGGAAAGAGCCAGATGTCCATCAACAGATGAATGGATAAAAAAGATGTGTGTGTGTGTGTGTGTGTGTGTGTATGTGTGTATACATATATATTTACGTGTGTGTGTGTGTGTGTATAAAATGAAATATTACTCAGCCATTAAAAAAGAATGAAATCTTGCCATTTGCAATGACGTGGATGGAACTGGAGGGTATTATGTCAAGAAAATAAGTTAAAGAAGGAAAAATAGCATATTATTTCACTAATATGTAAAGTTTAAGAAACAAAACAGATTAACACAGGGAAAGGGAAGGAAAAATAAAATCAGATAAAAAACAGAGAGGGAGGCAAACCATAAGAGACTTAATTTACTCTAGGAAATAAACTGAGGGTTGCTGGAGGGGAGGTGGGTGGGGGTGCTGGCGTAACTGGGGAATGGGCATGAGAGAGCACTCGAGGTAACACCCACTGGGTGTTACATGCAAGCGAGGAATCACCAAATTCTATTTGGTGAAACTGATAGTGAAACTGAAACTAATGGTGAAACTGAAATTAATAGTACAGTATATGTTAACTAAATTGAATTTAAACAAATAATTTTTAAAAATTGTGCAGAAAAAACCAAGAACCACAAAGACAGCCTGGAAGCCCGTCAATAATCAGTAAATGGTTACAGAGATTTTTTTCTACTCAGATCTCTGAGATAGATGCTGGTGAGCTTTGAGAGGAAGTCTGGAGAATTTTTTTTTTTTTTTAATGCTTTTGTCTTTAAGATTTCTAAATCTGGTAGAACAAAATCTGATTAGGCACATCAAAAGAAGAATGTAACTCTAAGTATAAGCAAACTGCCTGTAAGAGCCCAGAGGGAGTGAATTCTAACAAAAGATCAAGGAAGTCTTCACATAGAAAGTGTCATTTTAAATGTCCTGAAGATACCAGACAATAAAAAGAAAGAAGATCCTTCAAAGCAGTGTGAACAGATGGTTAAAAAGCAGAGAAGAATACAAAATTTCTTGGCAATCATTCTGCTACATCTAGAGTCTTAGGTGTTGGGGTAGGAACAGTGTGAAAGGAGACTAGATATTTGTGGGTCTTATGTACGGATTTGAATATCAGGCTAAGAAGTCTGACATTTATTCTTTAAGTAGGATAAAGGACAGCAGTTTCCTCTCTGCTTGGGTTCTATGTGCTTATTAGTGTCTAAGTTTTCATTCATCCTTCGGCAGCCGATTCACGACACATTCCTAAGTATATTGTCCATTGAATAAGACTACGTCCCATTTATGAGGTCCTGTGTTCTTCCAGGCAGTTAACAAACTAAATCCTTCAATGGCACATTTACTACGTCTCCTAACCACCTGCTCTGTGACAAGTAATGTGCTGGGTTCTCAAGATTATGGTACTGGATAGGAGAATTACGGATTTGCAGAAGAGGCAGCTACGGAAACAGGTAAGTTCAGCAGGTATCTGCAGTCTATGAGGCAGAGTCGTCAGTGGCCCTCGTAGGGAAATAGAAGTCAGATGCCCAAGGCAGGAGACAGAGGAGTTCTGGGAGTACCCGAAAGGATAGCAGAGGTGGGTACTTGGAGGTTGAACTCCTTAAAAATCTAAGTGGATTAAGTTCCAGGAGTAATGCATGTGAGGAAGATGTAGGGCTGGTAGATGTATCATAAGCCAAGGAGAAAGCTAATTTGGGGATTAGAGAGGGGATCCTCTTGGTATAAAATGATTCCCACAGATGTGCTGTCATCATGAGAGCTCTGAAACCCACAGGCCGGCTGTGCCTCTGGGCCTCTAATTCTCTAAAGAACATGAATCCTCAGAATTTCACATCTAACAGTCCTCCTTTATGACATGTCTTTATAATTAGGTGCCAGGAAAACTTTGGTAGGTGTCTTCCTTGCTTCCTTCCTTCCTTCCTTCCTAAGTAATCAGAATTATTTAGCTTACTTTACTTTTTGCCATGGTAACCAGGGAATGTCGAGACTAATTTTGTGCTGGCTAGTCCTCTGGGTCAGCGCATTTTGTTCTTTCTGTTCTCCACAGATCTGATTTCTCTTCGTACTGGTAGAAGAGAACTTTAACTTTAACTTTAACTTGTTTTATATGTCATATTAGAACATGCTAGGTCTTCCTCCAGTCCCCTTTCTGACTCACGCACGCACACGCATTGATTCTTCCCTGATACCTCCATGCAAGATGCTGTAGTATACCCAAGAGCACTCTTCTAAAACAGGAGAAGGCATTCCACGTATACCTTTGCTGATTCATTCACTAAAACATTTATTGATTATTTACTAAGTTCTTAGGTCCTGGGTGTTGAATTAGGGCTGGGGCCACAAAGGTCAGTGAGAAAAATCACTTGCCATCTCCATATGCACAGTTGGCCAGACCTGAGAAGAAGGACCCGTAACAGATCTTTGAAGCACAATGGAGCTCAGGTGCAAAGGACGATATGGGACGATACAGAAGAAATTATGCAAGATGGGGAAAGGACTAACCATTTCTAAGTTCTTAGAGTTTACCATTGTACCAGTGGTTCTATAGCTGCTGTTTCATACAAGTTTCAACCCAAGCCAAGTAAATAAATATTCTTGGCTTCATTTGATGTATAAGAACACTGGGGCACCTGGGTGGCTCAGTGCGTTAAAGCCTCTGCCTTCGGCTCAGGTCATGATCTCAGGGTCCTGGGATCGAGTCCCACATTGGGCTCTCTGCTCTGTGGAGATCCTGCTTCCTCCTCTCTCTCTGCCTGCTGCTCTGCCTACTTGTGATCTCTGTCAAATAAATAAATAAATAAACCTTAAAAAAAATAAAAAAAGAACAATAACAGTTAGCTAAATGGTCTCATAGGACATGAAAATAGTGTGTGAGGGACACCTGGGTGGATCAGTCTGTTAAGCATCTGACTCTTAGTATGGGCTCAGTTTATGATCTCAGGGTTCTGGGATCAGGCTCCGTGTTGGGCTCTGCCCTGAGCGGGGAGCCTGCTTAAGATTCTCTCTCTCACTCTTCCTCTGCCCCTTCTTCACCCCTCATTCTCTCACTCTGTCTCTCAAAAAAAAAAAAAAAAATTGTGTGTGTGTGCGTGCGTGTGTTTCCAAGTTGAAATTTTCTGACGAGGAAGAGATCATGGATCTTGTTTCTAGACAAAATGCAGTCGTTGGACTTCACTCACTTGTAATGTTTTTGACCTTGGCCAAGTTATATAAGCTTTTGAGTCTTCTCTATTTCCTCATCCCTAACTTGGAAACAATGCCCAAAGATTTCTTGTGAAGATTAATGTAGTAACATATGCAAAATGTGAGCCTTGTACTTAATGCATAGGAAATGCTAAACGAATACTTTAAACAGTAATTTATAGGAAAAAAGTGAACTCAATGGACAGCAGAAAGTATCAGAAAAAGTAATCAGAAGGACTGCTAGAAAGATATGTTAACTGTCCCAGATGCACCTTTAGAGATGCACCCGACTTTTTTGATGAAATGACATGTGTGAAGCAGGCAATAATAGGTTTTGTTTTAAGATTTAAGTTAAGTTAAATTACAAATCAGCATTCTGTCCAAGTGAAGAGATCTTATGGCATATATTAGAACAGAGATTTGATTCCAGGAAGAGGTTAATTTTCAGGGAGATTCATTTTTTAAAATTCTCTTCATCAATAGGCTTCCTGACTATAATCTTTCTAATCACTAATTTATGACTCCCTCACTGAAACAAGAATTATCTCTGGATAGAAGCTATTTCATTACCTGGCAAATATCATTGGTTCCCTAAAACTTAGCACATAAAATCCACAACTTGGATCATTCACCCAAGGCCCTTCAAAATGTGGAATCAAGGTGCTTTTCCAATCTTGTTTTCTCACAGTACTTACCATGAGCCATGGCCATTAGATGTTCAGAGTTTAATAGTCATTTTCTGAACTTCAGGAATGTAGCTCACAGCTAACCCAAGTATATACAGTAGGTACCTAACATATAACCTTCTATTGAGGAAAAAAATGCTTGTACTTTGAACCACTATACACTTTCCCAGGATGTCCCCAAGATCAGCAATCAGGATCAGTATCTGACATCATCTCTATGTGGCTTTGCCAGGACGCCCTTGCACAAGGAGCAACACAAGCTGGAAGGAGGGGCTGCAGGCTCTGTGCTTGCATGGCATCTTGCAGGTCCTTCCTTCTATAGCATGGTGCTAATTAATTACAGGATGCTAAAGGTTACTTTATCTCCAGCAGACTACCATATCTTCTAATGCATTTTAATGCAAATTTTCTATTGTAGCACAAGATAGATTTTTTTTTTTTTGAAAGTCATACCAGGAGTTGATGAATTAAATCAAAATACAGTGAATTCGATTTAAACTAGAAAAAAAATTTTTAAAATGCTAATTAAACATAATAAACAAAAGGAAAAAAAATTGCCCCTTGAACAACACAGTTTGAAGTGCATCACACATAGATTTTTTTCAATAAATGCCACTCCGTACTGCAAATGCACTTCCTTGTCCTTATAATTTTCTGTTTTTTAAAAAGATTTTATTTATTCATTTGAGAAAGAAAGTGAGGAAGGAGCAAGAGAGAGCGAACAAGTGGGTGGCAGGGCAGAGAGAGAAGCAGAAGGAGAGAACCCACTGAGCAGCAAGCCCCAGTGCGGGACTGCCACCCAGGACCCTGGGATCATCACCTGAGTCACACGCAGCTGCTTCACCCACAGAGCCACCAAGGTGTCCTAATTTTCTTAAAAATACTTTGTTTTCCCTAGATTACTTTATTGTAAGAGTACAGTATATAATACAAATAACAAACTAAACGTGTGTGTAAATTGACTATATATGGTATCGGTAAGGCTCTGGTCAACATAGAGTATTAGAAGTTAAGTTTCTGAAGAGTCAAAAGTTATATGTGGATTTTCAGCTGTGTGGGGGGTAGATGCCTCAAACCCTCATGTTATTTAAGGGTATATTTTCATCCAATCCTTTCTTCTTTTAGCAGATTAAAAAAAAAAAAAAAAAAAAAAAAAAACTTAAATCAAACCAAACTAAACCAAAAACTGAGTCCTAGAGAAATTAAGTGATTTTGCCAAGATTACTAATGGAGTTTTATAATCAAAGATTTTTGACTCAAAACAGTTTTTGCAACATCTTTCTGTGGTCAGTTGAGACCTGCCTCCAGATATTCCAGCTCTTACCTGTGGCTTGGTAACTGATGCCTGTAGCATGAGCTTCTTTCCCTCCTCTAACTTCCTGAATCTGTGCTCTACTAACCCTGACCCTCAGAGCCCACACTGGCTTGGGTTTTCCCTTAGGGGAAAAAAAAAAAAAGAGAGAGAGAGAGAGAGAACTTCACATGCTTCCTACAGGTCAGGCACTGATTATAGAGACTTTTCTTTACAGTGGGTTTTATTCAGTTGTTTTGTAATTAAACAAGTGCTTGAGATAGGTACTCTTATGTTAGTATTTCCAACCAATTACAGGAATGAAATGAGTGTTTAAAATAATCCGTCTTGACAACATGGATGGAACTAGAGCGTATCATGCTTAGCGAAATAAGTCAAGCAGAGAAAGACAACTATCATATGATCTCCCTGATATGAGGAAGTGGTGATGCAACATGGGGGCTTAAGTGGGTACGAGAAGAATAAATGAAACAAGATGGGATTGGGAGGGAGACAAACCATAAGTGACTCTCAATCTCACAAAACAAACTGAGGGTTGCTGGGGGGAGGGGGTTTGGGAGAAGGGGGTGGGATTATGGACATTGGGGAGGGTATGTGCTTTGGTGAGTGCTGTGAAGTGTGTAAACCTGGTGATTCACAGACCTGTACCCCTGGGGATAAAAATATATGTTTATAAAAAATAAAAAAATTAATAAAAAAAAATAATCCGTCTTAAAAGGATTTCTAATCCACTCATATACCAATGACTATCCATTCAACAAATATTCTCCAAGTGCCAAAAAGTGCGCAGGTATTATCCGTCTGTTTGGAGATCTCCAAAAGGAGTGAGGAGGAAACAGACACTTAATTATAAGGTTTCCTGGGAAGGCATGATGGTGATGTTCACAGGGCATGCTTGTCTCCAAGAAGAGAGATCAATGTCAAAGCATTGGTCTTCCCAGTTCCCACGTAGCAGAGCCTTAGGAAGCCCCAGCTCTGAATTTGCTCAGCCCACTCCCTCATCCCCAGGATGGCCAAGCGGTAAGAAGCAGAACCTTCCCTACCCTACAGAACACTGAAGTTGTTCAACAAATAAATATTAAAAAAAAAAAAAAAAAGAAAAAGAAAAAGAAAAGGAAAGAAAGAAAGGAAGGAAGAAAAGAAAAGAAAAAGGAGGGGGAGGGGAGGAAAACGGTCACAGATTAAGAGACTGGGTGGAGCACCTGTGTGGCTCTGTCAGGTAACCACCGACTTCAGCCCACGTCTTGATCTCAGGCAGGGTCTTGGGATTAAGCCCCACATTGGGCTCCACACTCAACGTGGAGTCTGCTTCTCTCTCTTCTTTTGCTCCTGTCCCCTCCCCTGCTCACACACCCTCTCTCTCTCACGCATAAATAAAATCTTTAAAATAAATAAATAAATGAAAGAGACTGAGGTAGCCAAATCAACCAAATGCAAATGGTAAATTATATTTGGATCCTATAGAGGAAACAAAACAAAACAAAACAACAAACAAACAAACAAACAAAACCAGCTGTAAAAAGACATATTTCCAGGGTTCTTGGATGGCTTAGTTGGTAGAGCATGCAATGCTTGATCTCAGACTCATGAGTTCAAGACCCACTTCAGGTGTCGAGATTACTTAAAATAAAATCTTAAAGACAAAAAGGACATCTCAACAGGAAAACTTGAACACAATGATGTTAAAAAATCACTTTGATTCTGTTGGGTCTAATAATACTATGATTACATTAAAGTACTTACCTGTTAGAAAAACAAACAAACAAACAGCAGAAGCAGCAGCAGCACCCTCTAAAGGCAGGTTTAAAAGGGGCAGCTGGGCAGCTCAGTCTGTTAAGCCTCAGCCTTCAGTTCAGGTCATGATTCAGGGATCCTGGATTGGACTCCAAGTTGGACTCCCTGCTCAGTGGAGAGTCTGCTTCTCCCTCTCCCTCTGTCCCTCCCCACTCCCACTCAGCTACCTCATGCTCTCTCCCTCCCTCTTTCAAATAAATACATAAAATCTTAAAAAAAAAAAAAGGCTATCTGCTTTCACAGCTGATATGATTCAATGGAAGCCTTATCCAGTGCATTTTCTCCATGCCTTCCCAGACAAAAGCAATGCATTTGTAAGTTACTGTTATTTTAATAACAAATCATAACTGGGTATTCTTGTGTCTCAGGAATATCGGCCACTTTCCTAATGTTTAACACCACACATCAGGGATTTAATCTATGCCCTTCAAAGAGCATGCCAAATACAACTAAATTATAATGTCCTCAGAACACAGTGTATTGGATTTCATGATAAAGAAGATCACAGTAAATATTAATCTTTTCAAATTGATAGAATGAAATATTAAACTATTTCAAACAAGAATTTTAATGTGGAAATTAAATCTTTGTTAATATTTCTAGCACTCGGGCATTAAGGAGCCAGGTGACAGGATGATTAGTCAAAGGTTGCAGCTTATCTCATGGAGCTGCTGATACGTTAAATTGTTAGTCTTTTCTGTAGAATTATGTAGAGAGAGCATTTCTCCAAGTGAAACAAGAAAAGACAATTGATCAACCAAGGTGGAGGCAACACTGGTTTATAAGTTCCCCCTACATTTTTGTTCGAAATGAAGTTCTTTCTGATTATTCTGTGATGCTTGCAACTTTGTAGTTACTCAATCCATGGTTTTAGAAAAAAGAGAGAGAGTTATCTAATTAAGTAAATGCTACTTCTCAGTAATGTATTACAGTCACCATAGTTTCCAGTGCAAAAATGTAACTTCATGTACGCATATGCCAAGAAAATTCTAGTGGTAACGGTGACACAGATTATATAATGTCCTAAAAAACCTGGGGTACATGCTATGGTATCACATAAAGTGTAAAGGAATTAAGGGGGAAGTACCCACATGATTTTAAGATTAATGTCCTGGCTCTGCCACTTCCATGCTGTATTAACCTTGGATAAGTCAGATTCATATAAAATGAGGACAAAGATACTTTCTGATTTACTACACAAGGTTATTATAAAAAAAATCAGATAATATAATATACAGAGAAAGATTGCATCAAATAAAAAAATAATAAAATCTTGAAGACTCTCAGATACCAGATATTCCTTGAAGTAAGACTGCTTAGAAATCAAAATATCCATGGAGATTAAAAAAATAGGGTAATTTTATAAACTTATTTCTTGACTGCAAGCGTACGTATTTTATCACCAGAAGAGTAATAGCATGTTTCATTTAATTTTTCGACTTAAAATTCAAAGTCATCTTCCCAAAGCTAGTCCACTTTTATACAAATGCATTTACATTAGTTTTAATTAAAATTAGATTTTGTATTCATCTGTCTCTGCACTGAGTGAATAATTATTTTTAATTAGAAAATCAAAAAATGCAATGTATTTTAAATGTGCTCCCTTCCAAATTTGGCTATTATGTTGATATTTAATTAATGTAGATAATATTTTTAGCAAACCCTAAACAACTTATCAAAACAAATAATTATGTACTGTGTGTTTGTTCTGTTCCAGGTTAGCCTTTATCTTACGTGCTTCATGGAGCTCAGAGTTGAGTACCATGAAGAACTTGCCCACAGAAATCTCAGTGCAACCTTGATTCAGTACTTCTTCTCTTCTCAATAAAATATATGCATGACATTTTTAGGCTCTGGTCATGACCTCGGGGTTCTGAGATCAAGCCCCCCTCTTAAGTTATGTGACATCTGCATAGACACACCTGTAACATGGAAGCAAGGTAGAAAGATATATACTTTTTCTCAGTTTCTACCCCTATCCTAAAATCACAGGATTCATAGCAGAGCAAACAGAGGCATCTCCTCTCTAATGCTTAGGTTCTAATGTGTGAGATACCTGACCTTCTCCACTCACCCACAGGATCCACCTCTCATTAAATAAAAGTGTTTTCCACTGTAAAGGAGAGGGGTAGGACCATGTAGGTGATGCTACACTGCTTTTTGGGGGGGGGGAGATTATGGGGAATCCCCAAAGGAGAACTATAACAGGTGAGGATGAGACAAGAATAATAGCATGTGAAATGACCTTGAAAGAGGGTTTCATGGGTGCTAGGGTGGGGCAGGGGTGGAGAACCAAGGCTCAGGCTGCCCTTCTTCAGAACCAAAACTCTTATCCAAGATAACCATGACTGAAAAAAAGGGCACTAATTGGACTGGAAGTCCTCTGTGATGCTTCTCTTTGTCATGACCAATGCCTCAATAAATCCTGTAAATTCTACCTTCAAAATATGGCCTCAATCCTGCCACTGTTATCTACCTAGCTACCATACCAAGAGGTAGCTACCATCATCTCTTTTACTTCCTAAGGTTTGTGCTCAACTTTCCTATAGAGTCCATGATCTACCTTAACCACTATGAACTTTATAAACTCTAGGTCAGTCACAACATCTCATGACAAGCATGGTGACATCCAAACTTCTTATAGTGATTGTTTCCAATGCTCCGTATGACCTACTCTTGGTTCAACCAAATATCTCATCAATCACCCTATTATGTGTTCTATGCAGCCACACAGATCTTCACTTTGCTCCTTTAAAATAACCCCAGAGCACTTGCTCCCAGTGGTCATGTCATGTCATCATCCAGCATTTGCCAGGTCACATGTGTTCCATCAGAGAGGTCTTCTCCTCACATACTGTGTGCAGTCCCTGGTGCTTACTAATCCCATTATTTCCTATTGAAATTTTTTGAGGGCCTGTGGTTTTATTATAATGATGATCAGTTTCTGATTTTTTTTTTTCCTTCCCAAGATATTGGAAAGATATTATGTCCTCAGGTTTTTGCTTCCATTCAATTACTCATTGATGAAAGAGTTAAATAAATGTGTTAGTACTAATAGTGGTTCTGATGAGCACTGACTGCTTCTGTATATTTGGTTGGTTCATTTGTGGACAGGATGGTTCATATCACTTGGAGGAACACCCACAGCCTTACAGATGATCAGAGTGAAATGCCTGAGATCCTACAGAGGAGTAGCTCTAGCATAAGACTCAAAACGAGATCCCACAAGCCCTAGTTCCTTGCCAGGGAAGAGGAAAAGTGAGGTGAACAGGGTATCTTTAGCAATAGTTGATAGTTTTTAGACTAAATGAATGCAAATTTACAAGAGAAATAAGCATAGCCAGATAGTAGAAATATAGTTTCATTATTTGATTTTCTAGTGTGCACCACCAGGTTTAGTTTAATTAGTAATATTTATGGGGTTGTTTCATGAAAGTGCATTAAAACTGCAGAAGTTAGAAAGTAGGAAAAAATAAAAAGAAAGTAGGGAATGTGAAGTTGTGCAAAGGCCTTCAACTTAACTCTGTTTTGAAGTCTCCAACTAATTTTGCAGGATTTCTTATTTTCCCTGGTATATCTTTGGTTATCTTTAAGAGCATTGCATATATACAGATTTTCTCCCCAACTTTTTTCTTATTCAAATTCCATCCTTTAGCATTTCAATATGGAGCCTCAAAACACCCTGTGTCTGTGTTTCCTAATACTGATTTGGCAGGGGATTTCAGTGATGCTTCAAATTGACTGGATTCAGAATTGCAAGAATGTTTCTCCTGAGAATCTGTGAGTAGTAGGTAAGAATGATGAGGTCATTAATAACAACAGCTTCCTTTTATTGAAATATTGCTGTGTGCCAAAATGGTACTAATAAGAATTTATGTTTCTATTTATTCTCCAAAACAGTCCTTGAAATATGCATCTTTCCTGTTTTGCAGATCAAAATATCCTGGTTTAGGTAAATCACTTTTTTATATAACCAAACAGTAGAATCTGAACCAAGGACAGTCTGAGGGCAAAGCTGACTGGTGTTGCTCTCCACCACCACCGTCTCATATGAGTAAGTGGAGAGGAGGGAAAGGTAGAGAGAAAAGGAGGAGGTAAAAGTGAAAAAAGAAAGAGAGAGAATGTCATCACTCCAAAGGCTTTTCCACTCTTTTTTTTTTTTTTTGGAATCTTCTGTCTCCATGAAATCAGCAAGACTCAGTGGGTACCGGGCATGACTGGGAAGTAGCATTACTGGATGGATGGTGGGTGCACAGACAAGACGATACTCTAAAGGACATGCCAGTCTAGTCAGGTTTTTGAATGCCAATGCACGGGGGTGGGTTGGCATAGAAATGCTGAGAATGTGTGGGGCTAAATCCTCCTTCTCAGCAAACTGCCCTGCTGATGGCCTTACCTGTTATGAATCACCCACGATCACGTCAAGTGGTTGAATCCGCACCCAGTGAAGGTGTTGGTGTGGATTATAATATTAAAGAGGAGTCTTTAGTGATAGTAATTAGAAGATCATGTTTGATTAAAGAAATAGCAATATAGCAGACTGTGGGAACTTTATATTAAGTGCAGCATTTATATGTTAGACGCTGAACTTTGCCCAGTGTCCCTATGCTGGGACAGTACCTAGCAAACCACAAACTCTGGAAAAGATTTAATCCTGTCACTTTTATTGAAATTATTTTACATGCAGAATGGAGAAACTAATGGACATGGACAAACAGGGAAAGAAACTATCATGTTTCCAAGAGATATGACCATGTCATTCAGCACAGAAGCATTTGAAGTCCTCAACAAATGGCTTATAAGAAAAATTGTCACTACCTTGGTGATCTTGGAATCGGTTGCCCGACTGTCAGTTGAAAAAGAAATCAGAAGAGATATAAAGGGCCCTTAGCCCAGCAGTGTCACCATTAATCATTTAATTACCTCTAGACCATAGGCTTCTCAACAAGGACTGAAGCCAACTGGGAAAGATCCGGGCTCACTGCAGAACGGATGGATTTCTCTTCTGTATCTATCTTGGTCGAAGCACAGGGGCAGGGAGGCTGCTGTGCTCCCAGTTAGGACACCTGGCTTCTGTTTCCATGTCTGTCTTTGACCTTGAGCCTCTCAAGGTCATTCCACTTCTTTTCTGTGCAAACAACACAGAAAAAAAAGTAGCATCTTAGACCTAGAAACAAGAAGACTGCTCAGAGTTCATTGCCTCAATTCGAAAGCACGGATACAAAGGAAAATAAAGGAAACACATTTTTGTAGCGTTCCCTCAGTCAGCTCGGGGAGGGGTGGGGCACGCTGTAGTGTTTATATACTTAAGGATATGATCCTCAGAAGACAATGAGATGTTTAGTCTTCTGTTTCTTCAGTTGGTGCTGAAACTTTTTTTTTTTTTTAAGTAATCGGTGTACCCAACATGTGGTTTGAACTCATGACTCTGATCAGAAGTCACTTGCTCTATAGACTGAGTAAGCAGCACCCCTGAACTTTATTTTTTAAAAATTTTTATTTCATCATTTCATTTTTTTCCATTGTGAATGTAGAAATCTATATTCTTATCTGTATCTTGACGATAAGGGACAGGGGGCTTATGTCACTTATAGATAAGTCTGTCCTGTTGGTAAATGAGACCCACCAGGATTTTAAATTAGGCCTAACAGAATCTCAAAAGTCCACAGAGTTGGTCTATATATTACACACCTGCAAGGCACAGTGCCAGGTGTGTGGTGGGGGGTGTCCTCAAAATGGTGTAGATCCTGAGAAAATAACAAACTCTGGAGAGAGCACTGCACTTTAAGTCAAAGACTGGGTTTTGAACCCCATTGGCATTCACTGGTTGCCATTCTGGGTGATACACAGAACTTCTCTGAGACTACATTCCCATGTGAAAAAAATATGGAGATAATAGTCCTTTTATATTGTGAGAATCTCACATCCAAAACTAATTAGATATTTTCTAAAAGTGAATATGTAATATGCAAATAGCATCTATTTTTAGTATAAGAAATAAACATTGGCATAATAGTAACTCAGTTTGTTATGCTTCCCTTGTATGAATGATCACGGCATATTTGTATTATCTATTTTTTAAGTCTTGTTTTCATCTTATCCAAGAGGACAATTCTCCAATCGGAGGATCAAATTTTTAATTTTTTAAAATAAGATGTTATCACGAGACCCGACAAAAAACATACACTAGTAAATATTTGTTGAATATTTGACAAATGTCAGGAAACCTTACAGAGAGTAGAGAGAAGCCAATAAATTTTGTATTTTGAGGGATCTGTAAAAGCTTCATAGGAGCGTCATCGTACATCCAATTACAAGTAACAGACCAGCAAGCAGAGACGATCTGATGACAGCCAGGTCCCACTGGCTTTGTGCACTACCTGCACAGAGGTTATGATGGCATTCTTGGCTTGGTTTTGAGATCACTGGAACTATTCCACATGTCTGAGCATGTTGATCTGGATTACACTAGATTTGTAAGCTTCAGCAAGAGACTTTTAATAGCCGGGAAATCATGGGAGGGCAGTTTCCAGCTGGGTGCAAAATGGGGACAGGTGGAACTTGGACCCTCCCCAAGTAGGTACAAGACCTGCATAATGAGTCCAGAGAGAAGGCCATAGGCGCCTTCTCCGGGATTTTGTAGTCACGAGGTTCACTGAATCTTGTCCTAATCAAAACTTTTCTCCTTACCATACATGAAAACAAGTAATAATCTTAGAATAGCAGGCACTTTTCCCCTTACCAGTTGTCCATGCAACTATGCATCCATCCATTCATTTTTGCACTTATTCATTTATTTACTGGATGTATATTTTGAGCTTGCTGGGTTAAGCTCTGAAAATAGAGATGGGAGACAAGCATGAAAACAAAAATGAAAGAAGCACATAGCTCCTTCCCAGTTCCCACGAGTGGCTGCTTTCTCTGTGTTCAACAAAGTGCTTTATATACATTGTCAAATTTAATTCTCACAACAAAGCTAAGTGCATTAAGCTTCTGATTTCAGAGTGAGATTTCCCAAACCAGACCAATTTGAAACATAATGATGTTCTTAAAGTACAAACTAGGCTTAATCTGGTGTGGAACACAACGGACTGTCTCTGCTTCGGTTGCTATCTTACAGTCTGGTATCAGTCCCCTTGTGCTCATGGCTCATAGATGTCCATCTTAATTTTGTTGTTTTAGGTAACAGAACAAGTACAAGGACCATGGAAATCCCAGTTCATTTGGAGGAATGTTGATACTTATGCTATTTCTCCTAAATCACTAAGGACTCACCATACTTCATTGATTCAATCAAACCACGTGTACAGATAACAAATGCTGGGCCCTGACCACACAGACAGAGATGGTCAAAATAGAGGCAGTTTGTGTCCTTATCTGGCTTAACATTCACTGCAAGACATATAGCAAATGATACATGACTTTAAAGAATTGCCTTATTAATCACAAATGTGCAAAGAGCTATGATCCCGAAGATGGGCTAAAAAAAACAACATTTGGTTATGCTCTAATTTTCTCAAATCTTAATCTTCACTTTATCACCTACTTATTTAACACAATCCGTCCACTTTGGTTCTGACTCCCAACTGTTTTTCTAGGAAAGGGCCTTGATTACCACTTGGGCATTCCTATCTTGGAATATTTGCTGTAAAATACCTGAGCTTAGCCTCCTTAGGTCAGCTTCTTCCAAAGCCACAGCTCCACCCATGGGGTTAGGGCTTCAACACTCAGTCACGGAATCTGAGAGAACTAACAGAAATTTTATAGTCAAGTTACATAGTCTGGGTCTTCGGGTTTCCATAGATCATAAAAATGGGAAAAAATGTAATTTATATGACTTGAGATAGTTTTTTTTAAAAAATGTTATAAAAATGATCATAATAACAATAATAACTAACATTGATTTAGTGCTTTCTTTTGGCATGGCACTGTGACAAGCTCTTTCCTTGTTTTTCTCATTTGTCCTTCATAGCAACCTTATGAAGTAGGCATAATTAGAATATGGCTCATAAGGTTAAGTAAACTGAGGCACAGAGATAGCAGAAGCAAGCCAAAGGTCACAAAGCCACAGAATAAGAATGAAAAACAACACAACTGGCTCCAGATCTCAAGTTAATTTTATATTGTATCACTTACCAATTTTATTCTGAACAGGTGACTCAGACATGAAATAATTATATTTTTTTTGGAATGGAAGTAGGTCAGCATGCTAGAGTTGCACAGTTATTCAGGCAGAAGTTCTAACTGGTAGGGACATACATTTTTAGTTACATTCAGAGAATTCTATTCTTTTGTTTACTAGATGATAAGGACCTTTGGACCATGGTGGTAGAAATTTAAGAAAAGATAATCATCTCCGTTTTTTATGTTTTGTTTTGTTTTATTTTGTTTTTACCGTTAGAAACTAGGGCTTAATAGAATTTACACAAACTACACAGCTGCTCATGAAAATCCATAACACAGTCTCTGTTTTTCAGATTCCTGTTTCATAGAGTAAGTCACTAATTATACCTCAAACCAAGATTGAAATGCTTATTTAAAGGAGACTTAATTGAATAATCATTGGTTTATTGGAAAGAAGCCTTGTATTTTCAATTATGAAAGGTTTGATCAAAGAAGTAGTATTTAGTTGAAATGAGTTAAAAATTTTGTAGCTATTTACCATGTGATATATGGAAATAAGACATTCTCAGCCCAGGAAGAACAGAGTAAAATATTGTGGTCTTATTTGTATCACATTTTGCCTCTCCTCATATAAATTAGTCCTCAAACTTGGTTGGTCATGGTGAATTCTTCCATATTACCCAGCTCCTCTGGAATTATAGGTTGCTCAAAATAGTTTTGCTTTTTTGAAGCATTCAAAACTTCTCGATGAATTTCTGATATATTTTCAAGAAATAAACGATCCCCCTCCCCAGTCAGTTGTTGGGAATCAAGTATTTCCTTTCTTCAAAAAGCAGAGAGAACCATTAGATCTTCTGAAGTCAATGTATTGCCAGAGAAACAACGATTTCTTTAAGAAAGATCATGCTGACTTGCACTGAGAAACAGTTTTTCAAAAGTGAATTTTATACAGCCATAGAGTAATGGTACCAACTATCCTGAGACTACCATATGCTTAGGGCCACATATTGTATTATACATATTATATTATTTAATTCTCAAAAAGTAAAACAAGATAAAAAATATATAGATAAAACAAAACAGATAAAACAGATAAAAACAAACATAAAACAAATCCAGAAACACATCAACAATATCAACAATAAAACATTTTCTATGAGATCATGATCTCCCCAAACTGAGATAACTATTTGAGAAGATAGCCTGAGAAATATTGAGCCTGGGGCGCCTGGGTGGCTCAGTGGGTTAAGCCGCTGCCTTCGGCTCAGGTCATGATCCCGGGGTCCTGGGATTGAGCCCCGCATCGGGCTCTCTGCTCAGCGGGGAGCTTGTTTCCCCCTTTCTCTGCACCTCTCTCTCTGCCTGCCTCTCGGCCTATTTGTGATCTCTCTCTGTCAAATAAATAAATAAAATTTAAAAAATATTGAGCCTGTTCAATTAAATAAATAAATAAAGTTTTCCAAAATTACATAGATAATAAGTGGCAAAACTGTGATTCTTCACTCAAGTTCACCAAAATATACATTATTCTCAAGTGTACATATTCTTCAAGATAGACCATATGCTATACCATAAAACAAGCCTCAAAAAGTTTAAAAGTATTGAAGTCAAAGCATGCTCTCTGACATAAATAGAATAAAACTATATGTGTGTGTGTATATATATACACACACATACGCACATATATTTGGGACATTTTAAAAAATATGTGGAAATTAAACAATCTATTCCTAAATAAGCAATAGGTCAAGGGAAACTATGAAGGACTTTGAAGTGAATGAAAATGAAGAGAAAAATGTACCAAAACTTACAAGATGTGTCTAAACTTATAGGAGGCAGTGGCTGAAGGGACAATTAAGACCTGTCAATGTCTATAATTAAAACTGAGTATGTCTTATTAATAACATGAATTTCCACCTTAAGAAACCAAAATATCTTCAACAACAACAAAAACCAAACTAAGCTCAAAACATCCAGCAATAATCTCTACCAAAATACCAGGTACCCTTTTTGCAGAAATTGACAAACTGTTTCTAAAAATCATATGGAAATTCAAGAGTCCCAGGATAGCCAAAGTAATCCTTAAAAAGAAGAACAAATTTGAGGTATTCATGCTTCCTGATTTCAAAACTTATTATAAACCTACTGTAATCAAGACAGTGTAGTATTGTCAGAAGGATAGACATTACAGATCAAATGGAATTGAGAGTCCAAAACTAAATCATTATAATGATGGTCAAGAAGAGTACCAAGACAACTCATGGGGAATTGATAGTCATTTCAGCTAATGGTGCTGGGACATCAGGATATCTAAAGGCAAAAGAATGAGGTTGGACACCTATCCCACACTATATACAGCAATTAATTAAAAATGAGTCATAGGTTTAAACATAAGACCAAAAACAGTAAAACTCTTAGAAGGAAACATAGAAGTAAATCTTCATGACATCATATTAGATATTAAGCAGTAGTTTTGTAAATATCCACAAGAAAAACAAAAACAATTAAGAAAAAGCAAAAAAAAAAAAAAGTAAATAAATTAAATTTCATGAAAATTAGGGGGAAAAAAGTGTTTGTGTTTCAAAGGAAACCACCAAAAAATGAAAAATCAACCCCAAAAATGGGAGAAAATATTTTCAAGTCATGTATCTAATAAGGGATTTGTGTCCAGAATGCACAGGGAACACTTAATGAAAAAACAGTTAATCAAATTGAGATGACCAAAGGGTTTCAACAGACATTTCTTCAAAGACAATATACAGATGGCTAATAAACACATGTAAAGATTCTTAATCACTAGTCATCTGGAAACTGAACATCAAAATACAATGAGATACTGCTTCACACTCACTAAAAGTTAAAATCAAGAAAACAGACAATAACATTTGGACAGGATGTAGAGAAATTGAAACTCATATATTCCTGATGAAAATGCAAAATGTTTCAGCCTCCAGAGACATGGTTTGACAGTTCTTTGAAATATTAAACTATATGATTCAGCAATTGAAAATACATGTCCTGACAAAGATCTGTATGCAAATATCCATAGCAACATTATTCATAATAACCAAAATTAGAAACAACCCACCTGTGTTATCAACTGTTAGATACAAAATGTGACACATCTACCTAATAGAATATTGTTTGTCAATAAAATGGAACAAAGTACTTGTACACTCTACAGAATAGATGGATCTTGAAAACACAATGCTTTGAGAAAGAAGTCAGTTGCAAAAGGCCACATAGTGTATTATCCTATTTATGCAAAAATTCTGGAATAAGCAAATTCACAGAGAAAAAGTAGATTAGTAGTTTCCAGAGGATGGAAGGAAAAAGCAATGAGAAGTGAGTAGTAATGTGTGTCTTTTGGGGTGACACAAAATCTTTGCCATTAGATAGTGGTGATGTTGATAAAACTCTATAAACACACTAAGAGCCACTGGATTGTACACTTTAAAAGGGGTGAATTTTATGTCATGTCAATTGTACCTCAAGTAAGCTATTACTCAAAAATACATAAATGACCAAATCTCATTTCAGGCTGCATAACTTTGTACTACTTCCCATTTTGCAGAACTGTGAGTTCTGCTCTATCCTGTGCCCTGGGGGAGTTTATCACATCTTCAGTGCTATTACCATTGGAGAAGTCTTTTCAAGGATAGACTCTGGATTCAGACCTTTTTTTCCTGACTGACAAATCCCATTTCATTCCAGGTCTGTAACTGGTGTCCAGTGCTCAGGGCATCCTCACTTGAAAAAGTCCCTGGTACATCAGGGAAACAATATCATCAGCATGAAGTATAAGAGTCAACACGGTACAAAACTCCAAGATGCAGGGATTAACTGAGTTCCATTGAGCTGTATTGTTGAAGAAGATTATAAAATTCTGTTTTGCGTGACAAAATAGAGGGCATGGTCAACACGACATTTAAACCCAGGTAGTTTTATGATAATTTATCAAAGAACCTTTGTTTTGTATTTGCAAGCAGGTAAGACAATAAGAGATACTGGAAGAATAAAGTTGATATGTATTCAGAGCATTTTATTAAATAAAAATAGGAGGGAAAAATGTGTGAGTCTTGTTAGGTTTAGCCAAATTGTACTTATGATAGCAGTTAGTTTTGCAGTGTTATATTAAGACCTCCTATATTTAAAATGAACAAGAAAATATTATGTAGCAGGAAAACAATGGGGCTGTTAAGTTTTAAAGGAGTCAGGGACTCAGAATGAGAGAAATGAGAGCAAGTTTTTCCTAAGTGGTCTATGATTCTGAATGTATTCTGACGACTTTCTTTTCCAAAAAGACTGAGTTAAAAAGCAAAAATCTCAACTTTATGAGCATGCATGACCTGCAATGAAAGGGAATTAACTTTCTGAGAATGATTTATTAAATCATTTCATTTAACAAATATCAAGCATTTGTTAGGGGCCTGGCACCATACAGACCATTACCATTATGACCAAGGAATGATCAAGATTCTGACTCCCATTCTTCCCCAACAACCATCCTCTACTGTGTTGACAGGGTGAACTTTAAAGGACATAAATTGGATCATATATAAAACACCATCCAAATATCTTACTTTGAATAGAAAAGCTTTGTTTGGTCTTAGGACTTTTTCATTCTGGTTTTGAACTAGGAAAATTGATCTGTTTGCAAATGTCATTTTCCCAAACCTTTTATCATTCACTTCACAAAGGGCTCACCTGGACATTCAGTGTCATGCACACCATCAGATATTCCATAATTTTATTCCCTTTCTCTAACTACTCACTTGTTGAATATATCATGTTTACTTTTCATTTTCAAAAACACGTTTTGTTGGGGGGAGGGGAGAAGCAAGGTAGAGGAGGAGAATGAGAACAAAATTTCATTTGGGCCCAGGAATTCAGTTAGATAGTCATCAAACCATTTTGAACACCTACAAACTCAACAGGAGATGGAAGAAAAGAATAGCAGCAATTCTATGAACAGAAAAGTGACCAGTTTCTGGAAGGTAGGACACGAAGAGAAGTGAATCAGAAGTGATGTATGGGAAGATAGACCATGGGAGAGGGCAGGGGCGGTTGGAGGACCAGCTACCGGCAAATGATAGAGCTGCAGAGCACAAAATCCGAACATTTAGAATGCTGCTCTGTGGAGGGACATTGCTCCTGTGGCTAAGTGGCAGGTGGAATTCTCACTGAGAGAGTGTGGTCTCAGGAATCTTGGGGTCAGAGAAAGACCAGGGGTGTCTGAGTGTGGAGAGCTCCCAGGTGTCAGAGCAGAGAAGCCAGCTGCAAAGATGGAGCCAAGGACTGGACTTTCAGCTTGGAGTTGCCATAAACCATGATCTGAAGGACAGTAAGACCACTATTCTTTGATCAGGGACCCCACAAGTGTTAGATCTGGGAAGACCCCCCCACCTTCCTCCACCAGGAGGAGGGGTGTGGGAATACACTGCAGGAATCTACCAGCTTTGGAACTCTAAAAGGAGCCATGTGCCAGAGATAGAAGTGCTCGGTCACAGGCCAGGTGATCACAGAGTGCAGCCAGAGACCAAGGAGACAAGAGTGGTTGACTACTTTTCTCTGAGGGCTCACTGAAGAGGGGTGCCCCCGACTCTCAGCTCCTCCAAGGCCAGAGATTGGGAGGCCACTATTTTCATTCTCATTCTCCTTTCTTTCATTCTCCATTCTCTCATTTCCAGTATGGAAAGCTTTCAGGGAACAAAAGCTATGGAGATCAAACTCAAACAGATTACTTAGCTTGGCCCCTGGCAAGGGCAGTACAATTTCATCATGGGCAAAGACATTTGAGAATTACTTCAACAGGCCCCTGTCCCAGAAGATCAGTAAGAACATCCAGCCAAGACCAAGTTTACAGATCAATAACTGCAGAACTCCAGCACTAGGGGAAAATAGCACATAGAATTCATGGCTTTTCCCCCATGATTCTTTAGTCTTTCAAATTTAAATTTTCTTAATTTTCTTTATTTTTTTATTTTTCTTTTTAAAAAAAATTTTCTCTTTCCTATTTTAACCATCTTATCTTATCAATACGCTTTTAGAATGATTTTCCAATTTTTATTTTTATGGTAATATTCTATCCCCTCAAAGTATTTAACTTTATCATATATATATCTATATATGTATCTATATATATACATATCTATATATAGATATAAAAAAGATATAAAAAGATAAATAAATGTATATATATAGATAAAATATATTTATATTTTATATAAATAGAAAATAGAAAAGATTTTTATATATATAAAATATAAATATATTTTTATCTATATATATAAAAATCTTTTCATTATCTTTTTCAACCAACTTCTTATCTTATAAATTCCTTTTGAAAATCTTTTTAAAATTTTCATCTTTACAGTCATATAGTCATATTCCAACCCTTCATCATGTTTACCCTTATTTTGTGTGTGTGTGTGTTTGTGTGTGTGTGTATTTTTTTTTCCTTTCTTTAAAATTTTGGGAAGTAGTTTCTTCCAACAGACCAAAATATACCCAAAATCAAGTGTGTGTGGCGCTGTTCCGTTCAGCAGCCCAAATATAGATAGATAGATAGATAGATAGATAGATTTTTCCTTTTTTTTCCCCTGGTCTCAAGTCTCTTCTGATTTGTTTAGTGTATATTTTTCTGGGGTAGTTATTAACCTTTTAGCATTTTGTTCTTTCATTCATCTATTCTTCTCTGGACAAAAAGATGAAGTGGAAAAACTCACCTCAAATCCAAACAAAGCAAAACAAACAAACAAACAAACTGAAAAAAAGCAAGAGGCAATATCAATTGCTAGGGACCTAATCAATACTGGCATTAGCAAGATGTCAGAGTTAGAGTTCTGAATGAGGATTATAAAGATACTAGCTGGGCTTGAGAAAAACATAGAAGATACTAGAGAATCCCTTTCTGGAGAAATAAAAGAACTAAAATCTAACTAAGTTGAAATTAAAAAAAAATAATGAGGTACAATTAAAAAAATGGAGGCATTAGGATAAATAAGGCAGAAGAGAGAATTAATGATATAGAAGAACAAATGATGGAAAATAAAGAAGCTAAGAAAAGAGAGAAACAACTACTGAATCACGAGGGGGAAAATTCAAGAGATAAATGATATCATAATATGAAACAATATTAGAATAATTAGAATTCCAGAAGAAGGAAGAGAGAGAAGGACAGAAAGATATATTGGAGAAAATTATAGTGGACAACCTTTCTAATTTGAGGAAGGAAACAGACATCAAAATTCAGGAGGCACAGAGAACCTTCCTCAATATCAATAAATATAGTTCAATATCCTGTCATCTAATAGTTAAACTTACAAGTCTCAGAGACAAAAAGAAAATCCTGAAAGCAGCTCGGGAAAGAGGTCTTTAACCTACAATGGTAGAAATATTAGATTGGCAGCAGACCTATCTACAGAGACCTGACAGGCCAGAAAGGACTGGCATGATATATTCAGACCACTAAATGAGAAAAAAATATGCAGCCAAGAATACTATATCGAGCTAGACTGTCAGTGAAAATAGAAGGATAGATAAAAAGCTTTCAGGACAAAAAAATACTAAAAGAATTTTCAAACACTGAACCAGCCTTACAGGAAATATTGAAAGGGGTCCTCCAGGAAAAGAGAGAGACTAAAAGTAACATAGAGAAGAAAAAGAAAAAAATATATATATACAGTAACAGTCACCTGACAGGCAATACAATAGCACTAAATTCATATTTTTCAATAGTTCCCTGAATGTAAATGGGCTAAATGACCCAATCAAAAACAGGGAATCAGAATGGATAATATATATTATATATATATATATATATATATATATATATATATATATATATATATGACCCATCGATATGCTGTCTATAAGAAACTCATTTTAGACACAAAGACACCCCAGATTTAAAGTGAGGGTGTGGAAAACAATTTTCCATGCTAACAGACATCAAAAGAAATCTGGGGTCACAATCCTTATATCAGATAAATTAGATTTTAAGCCAAAGACCATAATAAGAGATGAGGAAGGACACTATATCATACTTAAAGTGTTGTCCAACAAGAAGATCTAACAATTTTAAATATTGATGTTTCTAACATGGGAGCAGACAATTATATTAACTAATAACAAAATCAAAGAAACACATTAACAATAATAGTAATAGTAGGGGACTTTAGCACCCCCCATACTGAAATGAACAGATCATCTGAGCAAATGTTTAACAAGGAAATAAAGGACTTAGATGACACACTGGACCAGATGGACATCACAGGCATATTTAGAAAATTCCATCCCAAAGCAAGAATACACATTCTTCTCTGGTGCACATGGAACATTCTCCAGAATAGATCACATCCTGGGTCATAATCAGGTCTCAACCAGTAACAAAAGACTGGGAGTATTTCCTGCATATTTTCAGACCACAATGCTCTGAAGCTAGAACTCAATCACAAGAGGAAAGTTGGAAAGAACTCAAATACATGGAGGCTAAAGAACATCCTACTAAGGAATGAATGGGTCAACCAGGAAATTTAAAAAGAATTGAAAAATTTCATGGAAACAAATGAAAATGAAAACACAATGATTCAGAATCTTTGGCACACAGAAAAGTTGGTCCTGAGAGGAAAGTATATAGTGATACCAGCTTTTCTCAAGAAATAAGAAAGCTCTCAAGTACACAACCTAGCCCTACACCTAAAGATGCTGGAGAAAGGACAGCAAAGAAAGCCTAAACCCACCAGGAGAGGAGAAATCATGAAGAACAGAGCAGAAAACAATGAAATAGAAACTAAAAGAACAGTAGAACAAATCAGTGAAACTAGGCACTGGTTCTTTGAAAGAATTAATAAGACTAATAAACTCGTGGCTAGACTTATCAAAAAGAAGAGGAAGGACCCCAAATTAAAAAAATCATGAAAGAGGAGATCACAACCAACACCAAAGAAATGCAAACAATTATAAGAACACATTATGAGCAACTATACACCAGCAAATTTGGTAGAAATGGATACATTCCCAGAGACATATAAACTATCAAAACTGAACCAGTAATAAATAGAAAACCTGAATTGACCCATAACTGAATCGGTAATAAATAGAAAACCTGAATTGACTCATAACTGAATCAGTAATAAATAGAAAACCTGAATTGACCCATAACTGAATCAGTAATAAATAGAAAACCTGAATTGACCCATAACCAGTAAGGAGGTTGAATCTGTCATCAAAAAATCTACCCCCACAAATAAACAAACAAAAAAACCCCACAAGATTCCAGGGCTAGATGGCTTCCCAGGGGAATTATACCAAACAAATCCATCAGAATCCTAGAGGAGAACATAGGCAGTAATCTCTTCGATATCAGCCACAGCAACTTCTTTCAAGATATGTCTCCAAAGGCAAAGGAAAGAAAAGCAAAAATAAACTTTTGAGACTTCATCAAAATCAAAAGCTTCTGCACAGCAAAGGAAATAGCCAAGAAAACAAAGAAGCGACCCACAGAATGTGAGAAGATATTTGCAAATGACAGTACAGACAAAAGGTTGGTATCCAGCATCTATAAAGAACTCCTCAAACTCAACACACACAAAACAGATAATCATATCAAAAAATGGGCAGAAGAAACGAACAGACACTTCTCCAATGAAGACATACAAATGGCTATCAGACACATGAAAAAAATGTTCATCATCACTAGCCATCAGGGAAATTCAAATTAAAACCACATTGAGATATCACCTTACACCAGTTAGAATGGCCAAAATTAGCAAGACAGGAAACAACATGTGTTGGAGGGGATTGGAGAAAGGAGAACCCTCTTACACTGTTGGTGGGAATGCAAGTTGGTGCAGCCTCTTTGGAGAACAGTGTAGAGATTCCTCAAGAAATTAAAAATAGAGCTTCCCTATGACCCTGAAATTGCACTACTGGGTATTTACCCCAAAGATACAGATGGAGTGAAAAGAAGGGCCACCTGTACCCCAATGTTTATAGCAGCAATGGCCACGGTCACCAAACTGTGGAAAGAACCAAGATGCCTTTCAACAGACGAATGGATAAGGAAGATGTGGTCCATATACACTATGGAGTATTATGCCTCCATCAGAATGGATGAATACCCAACTCTTGTTGCAACATGGACGGGACTGGAAGAGATTATGCTGAGTGAAATAAGTCAAGCAGAGAGAGTCAATTATCATATGGTTTCACTTATTTGTGGAGCATAACAAATAACATGGAGGACATGAGAAGTTAGAGAAGAGAAGGGAGTTGGGGGAAATTGGAAGGGGAGGTGAACCATGAGAGACTATGGACTCTGAAAAACAATCTGAGGGGTGTGAAGCAGCGGGGGGTGGGAGGTTGGGGGAACCAGGTGGTGGGCATTAGAGAGGGCACGGATTGCCTGGAGCACTGGGTGTGGTGCAAAAATAATGAAGCTGAAAATTTAAAAAAAAAGAATGAAAAAAATAAAATAAAAAAGATTTAATACCTATTCTCCTGAAACTGTTCCAAAAAATAGAAATGGAAGGAAAATTCCAAACTCATTTTATGCGACGAGTATTACCTTGATCCCAAAACCAGGCAAAGACCCCATCAAAAAGGAGAATAACAATCCAATATCCCTGATGAGCATGGGTGCAAAAATTCTCACCAAAATGCTAGCCAATAGGATCCAACACTACTTTAAAAAGAATATTCTCAAAAAACAGGTGAGATTTATTCCTGGGATGCAAGTTTGGTTTTAAATTCACAAATCAATCAATGTGATACAATGCATTAGTAAAAGAAAGAAGAATCATATGATAGTCTCAATAGATGCAGAAAAAGCATTTGAAAAGTATAGCATCATTTCTTGGCAAAAACTCTTCACAGCGTAGGGACAGAGGGTATAAACCTCAAGATCATACAAGCCTTCTATGAAAAACACACAGTGATTATCATTCTCAATGGGAGAAAAACTGAGAGCTTCTCCCCTAAGGTCAGGAACATGGCAGGGATGTCCACTATCACCACTGCTATTCAGCATAGTACTAAAAGTCCTAGTTTCAGCAATCAGACAACAAAAAGAAATAAATGCATCTGAATCAGCAAAGATGAAGTCCAACTCTTACTCTTTGCCGCTAATGTGATACTTCATGTGGAAAACACAAAAGACTCCACTCCAAAACTGCTAGAACTCATACAGGAATTCAATAAAGTGTCAGGATATAAAATCAATGCTCAGAAATCAGTTGCATTTCTAAACACAAACAACAAGACAGAAGAATGAGAAATTGAGGAGTCAATCCCATTTATAATTTTACCCCAAACCATAAGATACCTTGGAATAAATCTAACCAAAGAGACAAAGAATCTGTACTCAGAAAACTGTAGAATACTCATGAAAGAAGTTGAGGAAGACACAAAGAAATGGAAAAATGTTCCATGCTTATGGATTGGAAGAACAAATATTGTGTAAATGTTTATGCTACCTAGAGCAATCTACACATTTAATGCAGTCCTTATCAAAATACCATCAACTTTTTAAAGAAATGGAACAAATAATCCTAAAACTTATACAGAACAAGAAAAGACCCTGAATAGCCAGAAGAATGTTGAAAAAGAAAACCAAAGCTGGTGGCATCACAATTCCAGACTTCAAGCTCTATTACAAAGCTGTAATCATCAAGACAGTATGGCATTGGCACAAAAAGACAAAAAGATATCAATGAAACAGAATAGAGAACCCAGAAATGGACACTCAACTGTATGGTCAACTAACATCTTCAACAAAGCAGGAAAGAATGTCCAATGGAAAAAAGTCTCTTCAACAAATGGTTTTGGGAAAATTGGAGAGTCACATACAGAAGAATGAAACTGGACCATCTTCTTACACCACACACAAAAATAGATATAAAATGGATGAAAGACCTCAATGTGAAGCAGGAATCCATCAAAATCCTTGAGGAGAACACAGGCAGCAACCTCTTTGACCTCAGGCGCAGCAACTTCTTCCTAGAAACATCACCAAAGGCAAGGGAAGCAATGGCAAAAATGAACTATTGGGACTTCATCAAGATCAAAAGCTTTTGCACAGCAAGGAAACAGTCAAGAAAACCAAAAGACAACTGACAGAATGGGAGAAGATATTCACGAATGACATATCAGAGAAAGGGCTAGTATCCAAAATCTATAAGTAACTTATCAAACTCAACACCTAAAGAATAGATAATCCAATCAGGAAGAAGGCATGAACAGACATTTCTGCAAAGAAGACATCCAAAAGGCCAAAAAAATGTTCCACAACACTCAGCAACAGGGAAATACAAATCAAAACCACAATGAGATACCACTTCACACCAGTCAGAATGGCTAAAATTAACTAGTCAGGAAATGAGAGGTGCTCCCACTGTTGGAGGGAATGCAAGTGGGTGCATTGGAAAACAGTATACTGTTTCCTCAAAAAAGTTGAAAATATAGCTACTCTATGACCCAGCAATTGCAGTACAGAGTATTTACCCTAAAAATATAAATGTACTGATCCGAAGGGGCACATGGATCCCAATGGTTAAAGTAACAATGTCCACAATAGCCAAACTATGGAAAGATCCTATCTGTCCATCAACAGAAGAATGGATACAAAATAAGTGGTATATATATATAATGGAATATTATGTAGCCATCAAAAAGAACCCCAGAATCTTGCCATTTGCAATGCTGTGGATGGAACTAGAGGCTACTACACTAAGTGAAATAAGTCAATCAGAGATAGACAATTATCATATGATCTCACTGGAGGGGAGAAGGATTGGAAGGTTGGGGTGGCTGGGTGATGCATACTGGGGAGGGTGTGTGCTATGGTGAGTGCTGTGAATTGTGTAAGGCTGATGAATCACACCTGTACTCCTGAAACAAATAATGCATTATATCTTAATAAAACCCGTAGATAAGAGCTCAGGCAGGAATACCTGGATTTCAGTCTTGTAGACCTGGGGTAGAGAAACCAGCTGACTTTGCCTGTAATAATAATCTACAAAATTATAAATTATGTAATAAATTCATGTTAGTTTGGAAACAAACAGACAAACCACATTCTGTCTCTCGCTGATAAAATGTTGTAGCAGGGACCTTCTCAGCTTCCTCACTATGTCCTCCATGCCATGTTTGGGCATACAGGGAATATTTGATGAATGAATGATTCCTAGCTTCAATAGGGTTTATAGACATTAAAAGAAATTAATACCATTAAGTGTAAGCAGTGCCATAAAGGGGTTGTTCAGTAGAAGATGGAAATATATAGTGGCGTCGTGGGGAGTGAACCCCAGAAAGCTGGTAATTTTCCCAGTTAACTGAAAGCCAAAGACACAGTCATGATAAGGGCTGTGGTACAGAGCTCTGTACAAAGAATACTGAAGTCCACCTTAGTCCTTGAAGAAAGTGTATCATTATTACACATAAACTCACTCACACAGTCATTCATTAATGAAACCTCCCATACTCATCTGTACTCTAGGTAGCAACATGAATCATGAATGGGAACATGGCAGTAAACAAGGGAGAGACTGTTCCCAGGTCTAAAAAAAAAAAAAAAAAATCTCTGTCCAAAGTGCTACACTGGTTACATGACCAATCGCAAAGTCCATGTGATTTCTCAAAATTGTCTCTCAATTTTTGCAGCTGTTTACCTGCCCCTGTTGCCTTGTTCACTTTCAAAAGTCCAATTTATGTTCAACTTTTTACCTCTTAGCTTTTTCTGCATATTCCTGACCTACATGGACTTTGGACTTAACAGCAGCAGGCAGCCTACTTGGTTTGACCACTTTCTTTGGACTTAACAACACCATGGAGCCTACTTGGTTTGACAACTTTCTTATGTAGAATGCAATTGCATTTCCTCTCTGGTTCTTCCCAGCTCTGACCAACAGCTTCAGCTACAGTTCAGCTTGACTCAGCTTCAGCCTTCAAAAACCCAACCTGTTTTGCCTCACAGACTTTTTGCTCAGAGAGCATATTTCTCAACCATAATGTGGGTGGGCCTCATCTAACCAGTTGAAGGACAAAAAAAGAAAAAGAAAAGAACCAAAAGAGTGACTCTTCCCTGAATAAAAGAGAATTTTCTTACCTAATGGGCTTTGAACCAGAATATTAGCCTTTTTGCTACCTTCTGGGCTGAGCTGAAACTTCAGGTCTTCCTGAGTCATGAGCCTGCTGATCTTTGGATAGGAAATATATCATAGTCTCTTCTGGTTCTTAGCCCTTCCAATCTGGACTAGAAGTATAACATTGTTTCCCTGGGTGTCCAGCTTGTTGACTCACTCTGCAGGTCTTAGAATTTGTCTGCTTCCATAACTGTCTGAGCCAATTCCTCATACACACACACACACACACACACACACACACACACTTTCTATAAATTTTGTATATAAGGTAGCCTATTGGTTTTAAAATGTAAATGTTGAAACTGTCTACCAACTAATTAAATACTGAAAAGTATTATTTTAGTGATTATCACATTGGAATAAACTGAAAACCCTTCATAGTGCCTCTATTATCAATAGGAGTGGGGACTGGCCAATGAACAGCAGAGGGGAGAGAACTCTCAAAAGAAAAACATTTAACAGCAACTTGCTGCTCTCCTTTATCTGATGTTGAATCACAGGGTAAATTCAACATATTCTACTTAATTTACCTCTGGAAACTTACTTATTTTTTTTTCCCATCCATCCATCTGTCCATTCAATTATCCATCTGTCTGTCCATCCACTGTCTGTTTACATGTCTATCCATTGTTTTCATTAACAATTTTCGTGTCATTAACTTATTCCACACTTACTGCTTATGTTATCCATGCTGGACACTGATCTATGCTCTGATGTATCAGAAAGAAAACACATGAAACCCAACCTAAAACATTCCTGTTCACTCAGAGAAACAGATTGGCAGAATTGGAAAAATAGCAATAATTGTCCCTCAGGAAAAATGATCCAGTAACTCCAAAGATACTGTTATCCAAACATGTTATGGCAGAGATGCCTGCGGCAAGTTCAGGGAACAAAGAGAGGAGAGAAGAACCTAGAGAAAGAACCATGGCATAAAAGTGATCCAGCAAGTGCAAATGCTTGTCGCCAGCGGCCACCTGTTCTCCATGTAGAACTGGCAAGAAGCAAGAGACACCAAGTTCAAGTTTGGCTCGGCCACTTTCAGGCTCAAGGTCAGCAGGAAAGACTTGCTCTGAATCACAGTTTCCTCATCTGCAACAAGGAAACATAATGTCTACCTTACCACATTGTTATGCTGATTAAATTTGATAAAAAAGCACATTGACTTCCTGTCCCAGGGCTGAAAGTCAATAGCTAGTCCGTGCTCTATCTTAGAGCAAGACAAACGTTTCAATAGTATTCTCTGAGTGTGTAAGCCCAAATCTTGCCTGAAACACATTCCTCACTATTATTTTATTAACCTATTGCATTTTTATGAAAATGTGAAAGGCCACATTATTGTGATTTTTTTTTTAAAGGACAGATTCTGTATTTTCATGCACAGGGGTTAGAGCCCAATGTAGCACTGGTACAAATCAATGGCTTTTTGTGGCTAATGATTCATGTCAAGTCAGACTATATTCACATGTGCATACTTTCCCTCTCAGATTCAGTACTTCAATTTATTAATCAACTTGCAGTGAGCCACTTACTAGAAGCCTTGTGTTCAATAACACACTTTGTATCTTGCAGACTTGGTAATGCACGACCCATCACTGAAGGCTGAAACACTTCAGTTCCTTCTTAGTAACCGGGGGAGGCCGCCTCCCCAAATCCATTTCTGACAACTCAGGCATAGTTGATTAAATCACACATTTCTCCTCCCCCTTCCTGTCCAAGAAATGCAAGATGCTCAAACTGAAGAGATGTTGATTAAGATGCTGTTGGACAATTAATTATGCAACACGATAACCTCTGACCTGTGCAAGTTCTTTCTATTTTAATCAGCTGAGACTCCAAATTAGCAGATAATTACATTCTTGTGTTTTAATCAAGCCTTGGGCAGCAGGGAAAGATGGTAAAGTACAACTCAAGCAGAGACTTCATCTGGAGGTGATTTTTTTTAACTGAGGGTTTGAAAAGGATAATTATTTCAATTATTTTACTTCTGTTACCTGGAATTCTCTTCAAACAGAAGTTTTTGTGTTAAAGCATAATCTCTGAACTAAGATGTGTGTTACTACCTTATGTGAATCAGAGGGCAGGACGTGGAGATTGAGTGTGTAGTCTGATCAATGAAAAATGTAAGATCTGCCAAATGCTTATCCCAAGGAGCCAACCCTACTCTTTTGAAGCACAAACTAAAAGAAAAGAGAGAAAGGTTTAAAAATTTTCAGCTATGCAACCTGTACCCCTGGGGATAAAAATATATGTTTATAAAAAATTAAAAATTAAAAAAAATTTTTTCAGCTATGCAACCTAGTATAATATTGATGTACAGGGGGAAAAAAAGCCTAACACAAATATGTCAGTAATAGTATTATTATTAAGAGTAAAAATAAATCAATTAATAGTAAAATTTAGGGAGCTCACATGAAAATATTTAACCTGTGATATATCTACTTTTTGAGTAGTATGGACTCATTTTAAAGAGACAAATAAGGTAACCTATCATACACAAAAATTTATGTTTTACTTAATCAAATCTTCTCCGGGGGTGGTGGATAAGTAAAGCTCACGCACAAGATAATCACAGACAGGAAAATTCTACAAAGTCTTTGTATCTGCATAGTGAGGTCATAGACCTTTTTTATTCCCCCTTTTGTTTTTATGTACTCACAAAAGAATTTATATTTCTTGTGGAATCTGGTTTAAAGTAATACTTCTAGACACAATCAAATGTACAGTTTTTCAAGGGAGATGATTATGCAAGTCTTCTGGCCAAAGTAAAAATCACAGCACTATGAAAGCACAGACTTCACGTGGCAAACCCAACCTGATGGACTGATTGCCAGTGAATGTTCTGAAGCTCTGTACTGAGAAAAAATGTTGAGTATATGTCCCAGATGGGCAGGGAAGAACTCAGGGCAACGTTACTGTCTGCCATAAAGAAGAAAACCAGCAGCTTCCTCCATGATATGTTTACTGAGCCTGATGGTGGTCCAGGGAGTGGTCTGGAGTCACAAATGCCAGCCTTGTCTTTAAACTAGGTAAGGGGTTTGAGTTTCTCAATATCTTTGCTACTTCAAGTGTTAATTGTTGACACTGTCTGGGAGCCTGTTAGAAATGCAGAATCTCATGCTCTACCCCAGGTAGAGGAGTCAGAATTGGCATATTAATAAGATCTCCAGGTGCTGTGTAGGCACACCAGTGTTTGAGAGTCCCTGCCCCAAGCTAGTAACTCATCATCTGTAAAAGGGTTTCATAACATTAACCTCCTAATGTGGTTTTCAGAAATGAAGGTGAAAATATAAGTTAAATAATAGTACATATTATATTATTATCACATTTCTCCAATATTTTCTGATATCTCAGTTCTTTCATAAATACACTGGCATTCTGCCCAAAACATACAGGTTCACGGGCATCTGCATTCTCAACTCAGAAGAGAACTAACTCAACCCCCTAAAACATTCCTACCAACATCAAATCCACACCAGGGATCACTGATGAGCCCAAGATCTGGAAGCCCCTAGAGTCATTAGGCAAAGATGCAATCAGTCAGGTTGATGAAGGAAGACTGGGGACTTAAATATTTGCAATCATTTGATAAGGACTGAAATATAAAAGTTCACCCACAGAAAATGCAGATCTCTGGAGTCCCAATTCCCCAAACATTTCAGTAAATTCAAGTTCGTATTCAAATGTACAAACTTCACCCCCACTCACTCCAGCCATGTTGAATCCCACGGTTTATTTTTATTCACATCTGAAGCCATTTAAACTATAGAATTCTTGGCATTTTTCAAATCAGGGCTTTCACAGAAATAATACAGGGCAGAAATAAAGGAGGTAGAGTCAGAACAATGTGTATTTAGCAGGTACTTCTTAATTTCATACACATGTATTTATCCTATATGTATATATAGTCTTCTGGGTGAAAAACAAATGTTCTCTCTCTCTCTTTTTTTAAAGATGAGCTTCCTGAGGATAAAGGGGCCAGAGAAACTTAGAAAAACATTCATACAATTTTAGTGCATAAAGAACACTTAGAGATATTCTCGTCATGGAAAACCAGTAAGTGAGACAAAAATATACAATTTTAACACCTTTGTTTATTTTATTTCATTCAATCATGTAACAGTTTGTGAATGGGCCCTCTTTTGCACCGCAAAAAACAAAGAGTAATATAACAGAGCTTTGCTACCAAAACCCTTCTCATTTTGTGTCCTGTGTGAGTCCTGTAAGTCAGAGCGGGGCACAGGGAGTGCAAGGTCAGCAAGTGACAGCAAGTGACCCAGGGGCTATGAACTGCTCTCATAAAGGGTTCCTCTCCGTGGGACCCCTGGGTGGCTCAGTAGGTTAACATCTGCCTTAGACTCAGGCTATGATCCCAGGATCCTGGGATTGAACCCCACGTCAGGCTCCCTGTCAGAAGGGATACTGCTTCTCTTTCTCCTTCTCACTTATGCTTTTTGTCCCTATTTCTCTCCCTCCCCCCCAAATAAATAAATAAAATCTTAAAAAAAATAAAAAAATAAAAAATAAATGGTTCCTCTCCTGAAAGCTGTCTGGCCTTCTAACCTTCATCAGTGCAAATGCACAAATAGTTTTGAGTGGCCATCCTGTGACAAAGGAAAAAGTGCAGGGGCTCCTGGCTGGCTCAGTCGGTGATGAGTATGACGGCAGCTCAGGTCATGATCTTGGGATCCTGGGATCGAGCCCTGGGTCTGGCTGTCTGCTCAGTGAGGAGTCTGCTTGCCCTCTCCCTATGCTCATCCCCCTGCTTGTGCTCTGTCTCTAAATAAAATCTTTATTTATTTTTTTTTAATTAAAAATAAAGAAGCAGTGGTTTCTGCAAAGACAAGGTGCCACCTATTCGAATGGGAAATATGGGAGGAAATGCTGAGTTAATCAATAGACCGATATGCAACATAACCAGAGCTTTTTATCAGAAGTGATCTCAGAGTACAGAGAACGAAAGAACCAAGAATGCCCTTGGAAGAGAAAACTGTCATATGGGCAGCGTGAAGATAAAGATTTTAAACTTTGGTAAATTAACTAAAGCTTCAAGCGTATCCACTTGCTGAATTCTCTTCCTTCTTCAACGTATCATACAATATAATCTCTTTCCTGCTCTGTGTTCAACCGCTTTCATTTCCTTTCCCTGCTTTTAGGTGCAAGTGTCATTTTCCCCTGACCTAATGCATTCTGAAGGGGAAGGGGCAGGAGGAGCAGCAGGAGATGAATTGCTGGCTGGGCCATAATATCCTGGCTGAACGCACACCGTTAGGTAGACAGCCACATGTTTTGGTTGACAGAGGTGCCTGTGACCCTTGTGACAGGGATTAATGGGCATCTATTCTTGGCATCTTACCTTACTGAACCTGAGGTCACCTTTGTTGTTTGGAGATACTCCCGGAAGTCCCTCCCTGCCCTTGACAACACCAGTCTTTGCCTTTGGGGCCATTGATTCACCCTGACTGTCCTTCCTTTGAAGTGAATAGTCAGAGGGAGGAGGGAGCTGTGATAAATACGAAAGACTGCTACTTTCGGAAAAGCAGGCGACGTCATGTCCCCGTTAAATACAGGCCAAGATCTTTATTGTGAAAGCTACTGTTTTTGTATTGCAGGATGCAAAAATTGCTGTTTCTCTGGTCATTTTTTTCCCCCTTCCCTGAAGAGACGGAAGTGAAATAATAACTCGTGTGAATAAATGCATAGCTAATCAAACTGAGGAGTCTCTTAGTGGCATCTCTGTTACATTCCAGAGGTGTATCGATGTCACTGTAGCATGTTTTTGCTTTTGTTTCTCAGATACAGAACAATGGCTTTAAGATTCTCTAAAGTACATTTGAAAGTTCATATCTTGTTTTCTAAAGGTATCTTCAAGCTAGCGAGAGACTACCTGTGGGAACTAAATCACGTTATACCTTAAGTCCTTGGATCCTGCAAACCCACTGATGTTATCATGTCCTGCCTGTGCTCCTGTTTTAGGACTCTAATTCCTCTTATAAATCTCATTCTTGCCTTTGGTGACCTGGTGATGTGGCTCTGAATAATTGACAGTCATACCAACCAGGACATTTTCTCTTACAAACAAAAGAAGATCTGATCAAAATTGTCTTCTATAAAACAAAACATGGTTTATGGGCTCTCAATTATTGAGGCATGACTGAGTAGATTAGTTTCAGGCATGGCTGGATACAGGTGCGCAGTAGAAGTCATATGATTTTGTTTATATTTTCTGCTTTTGTGATGGATTGAACTGTGCCTCCTTCTCTAAATTCACATATTGAAGCTTTAACCTCCAACATAGCTCTAATTGGAAATAGGGTCTCCAAGGAGTTAATTAGGGCCAAAGGAGGTCACAAGGACTGGACTCTTATCTGTCTGGGTGTCCTTCCAGGAAGAGGTAAAGAGAGTTTTCTCTTTCCATATACACATAGAAAGGCCATGCATGTGAGGATGTAATGAGAAGGTAGCCATTTGCAAAATAGGAAAAGAGTCCTTACCAGAATTTGACTGGACTGGCACCCTGATCCAGTCCAGCCAAATTCTGGACCTCCAGAAAACACACACACACACACACACACACACACACACAACTTCTTAAAGCTTTTCACTATGTATTTACTCCTTATGATAAGTTAAAGATGACTACAAATGAGTTATACCACTCTCATTGAGAGTGGAGTATAATTTCCATGTTCTTGAGCTTGGGCGGGCCTTCATGATGGTGCAGCCAATAGAGTGCCAGAGATGTGATGTTCTGGGATTTCTCAAGCTGGACCATAAGAAGTCTTGTGGTTTTCTTCCAGTTTCTCCTGGAATACTTGTCTGGAGGAAGCCAGCCACCATGGAATGAGTAAATGATCTTGGTTTGAGAAATACATGTGGATTTAGGGGTCTGGAGAGTGGAGAGGATTAGGTTAAATAGAGTAAACAAGTGTCAGGTATTTTGTGGTTCTTCATAAATAATAATGGTAATATCTAATATTGATTGAGGGGTTCGATATGTCTTGGATATTGCATTATGTTATTTATACAAATTAAAAAACAGATTAAAACATATATTCTTGATTAAAATCTCCGAGATAAAATTATTATTGTACCCTGTTCAAAGATAGAGAAACTGGGGCTTAAATTTTAAATGACTGGATGAGAGTCATTCAGCTGTTAGATGGCAAGTATAAGATTTGGCTGACTTAGGAGTCCTAATTCTCAACCACCATACAACTCTCTTTGATCTTTCCCAGCTGCATTGTGTTGGTATATGACTGCCCACCATACTGGACTCAGTACCTAGTTCCACCTAATTCTATCTGAACAGGTGCTTTGCTTTTCTGTTGTTATCATTATATGACATTATGTAATGGAAATATGCATTATCTGATCTAATCATAATGTATTCTACCATTTAATGGTCAGCTGCTATATTCTGTTTATTAAACTGGTCATTGCTAAACAAATACTTCATCTTATCCCAGGAATACTCAGAGGCAGATTTTAAGTCTGCACTGAGGAGAGATCACTGACTGGTGGACGATATGTGCATGCATGGCCATGTCGTCAGGCATCACTCATGTCTTAAGGTCATGGTTCTGAAACACCACCTTTGGTTAATCTCAGCCTTGTCCTCTTTCATCACAGCTTGGAGTTGCTCAGGTTTCAGCAAGCCATGGGTGAACTAGAGCAATCCTCCCTGCCATTCTGCAAGGCTGGGCACTCAAAGAGCACTGTTTCATTTGTTGAATTCATCAAAGATCTGCCATCATTCATATCATGCATTGAGTTACTGGGGTCCTGGCCTTTAGTCTCCCAGTGCAGCCTTTCAGTTAAATTGAGCTGGGAGTTATCAGGTGAAGATAGAAGGCAGAAAGAAGTGGAGTTTAATGTCGGCTTGCTTCATTGCTCTAGCTCTGATCAGACAGATGCATCAGGACTTACTGTCACAACCTTCCTCTGGTCTGAGACTTCGAGAGCCCATGAGCTGGAAAGTGGATTGACAGAGTAGAAATACACAGAAAACAATTGTAAAGCTATGGTAGAAAATCTCAATTTCTGTAGTCAAATCTTCCTTGGGACTAACTTGACCAATATTGTTTATACACTGGTCTCTAATTCATACTTGGACATTATGCACAACAAATTTATATCATACAGTGGAAGTTCACCATCCTGGAGAGATGGATCATTGGCATTCACTGATGTAGGCAATGTGTGCATTTAAGTGGAGGCAGCACACCTTTGGGGTCAGATGCCTGTGTTGAGAATATAATTTCATAAGTTTTTAACTGGGGGACTTTGGATAATGGGCCAAATTTTCTGAACTTCGGTTTCCTTTATGTAAGATAAAAATGAGCAGACAAGCTTCATATGGTAACTTCATAGGAAACTTCAAATATTAATATAGATGATGCATTTTAGTTATCTCATGCCCTACATGATTTTTATGGTGTCTACATTAATGATGGTTTTTGCAACTTATTAATATGGGATTATGTTTTCTAGAAGTCTTCAGTGAGCTTGAAATTGTATTTTTGTACTCAAAATTACACGAACAAAGGATATTTCAAGACAGTACTATTGACATAATACATAAAATACCAGAAATGTCTTCTTAGCTATGTTTTTGAATTGTGAATTCAGAAATTCTAGAATGTTTGCCAAAAAATTATAGTGGATTTATAATGCATTTGTACATAATATATACATATCTTTATGTTTTATATATATAGTCTATTTATGTACTTGTTAACTTATTCCTTATTCACATATTAGATTTTGATACTTAATAGGCAAACAAGGCATGAAAAAATGTAAAATCAGGTTTTAGCTTTATGGCTAACTCCATTCATACTTGATTCAGGTCCTGATCCACTATTTACTAGTTTTGTGTTAGGAATAATTTCAGGGTAACTGAAGTTATATATAGGATTTACAACAGAAAGAATGCATAATTTTATTTATTTATTTACTTACTTACTTATTTATTTTTTAGAGAAAGTATTCATGGAAGTGAGGGTGGGCAGGGACAAAGGGAGAGGGAGAGAGACAATCTTAAGCAGGCTCCATGCTCAGCGCAGAGCCTAATGTCTGTTGATCATGACCTGAGCCAAAACCAGGAGTCAGATGCTCAGTTGAATGAGCATCCCAGGCATCCCTGGATGTCTAATTTTAAATTATCTATTGACTCTTAGGTCTCGGTTTCCTCATCTGCATGTGTCTATTTTTATAAATTAAATGTAATAACATCTACAGAATACTTAGCAGTCCTAAGATGATCAATAAGTTACTTCAATAAATAGTAGCTATATTTGATCATTAAGACGCTCAAGAACTTTTACATCCAATCATTACGACCTGATGTACATGTTTTAACAAATTATACGATATAAGAAGAGAGAATGAAGGATTCTTTAAAAATAAAAAAAATCCCACTCACTTATCAACATTCTGGGTGTTTAAAAGTCATGTCATGGACACCTGGGTGGCTCAGTGGGTTAAGCGTCTGCCTTTTGCTCAGGTCATGATCTCAGGGTCCTGGGATTTAGCCCTGGATTGGGCTCTCTGCTCAGCGGTGAGTCTACTTCTCTCCCTCCCACAGCGAGGCTCTCCCTCTGTGATTGCTCTTGCTCTCGCTCTCTCTCAGATTAATAAAGTCTTTAAAAATGTTTAAAAAGTAAAACATTAATTAAATTAAAATTAAAAAATAAGAGTCATTTCATGAAATGAATGAAGTAGGACCTTCATTTGTATTTTAAAGACAGAAAACACAAACACACACACACACAAAAATTTACCAACTTGCTGAAGGTCAGTCCTGAGAGCCCTTTGCTTTTTTTTGTGAGAACTCTGCTTTAGAACCCAGTGGTGGTAGAACTGTGTTGAGTTCTAGAGACAAGACGGGGAACGGGTGGGTAAGAATGAACCTGGGGTTCAAGTTGGAGATGGACACCAGAGAGTTTCGGTTAATCAGAGCAATTCCCACAGTGAGTGAGGATGGAAAGGAATGAATGAAGCAGGGCAGCACTGACAACTTTATCTCATGTTTATTCCATGAACAGATGAGTACTTGGGTCATATGCTTAAGTCTGAGAACTCTTTCTCACTTAAGGAAGATATATACAGGATGCTATTAAAAAAAAAAAAATACTAAGCATATCCAGAACTCTCTCCTTCCCACCCACTCCATTTAATGGAAGTCTGAGCTCAATGACTGGTAACTTGTAACTCTAAGTTAAGAAAATCAACTAAACATCAGTGATGATAAGTGACAGTTGACCTTTGGTCTGAGCATGGTGTTTTCCACAGGAGGTGGAAGGGATCATGGAAAGCTAGAACACTTATGTTCTGTCTAAGTTGGCAGCTCTGTTGGACTTCTCCATCGCTGTTGCCTGAGAGCATCTGCTTCTCTCAACATGACTTTTTCCGAGAGAAGCCTAATCTCAGATTATCTGTATTGAATTTCCTAATTCTTCAATGTTGGAAAATGATTTTTTTAAAGCTTTGCAGCCAATGAAATGGTGAAATTTTTTTTTTTATTCTTTTATTTTATTTATTTATTTATTTATTTATTTATTTTTTTAATTACCCCTGGGGATAAAAATATATGTTTATGAAATGGTGAAATTTTCATTGCAATTTTGAAACCTTTGTGTAGGATAAATTATTCATCTTTTAAATTTTAGTTAGTAACAAGGTACATTCCAAAGACCAAGACCAGAAAAATAGATTCTGTGCTCTCAGTGATTAGTAACATATTCAATACATTCTCACTATCTATGACCATGTTATGGTTGTCAAATCTGCTAAGTTCAAGCTGGGTCAGGTATAGGAATTTGGTAAAGCTAATTGAATGTACTTATGTGAAAGTCTTCATTGGGGCGCCTGTGCCTCAGTTGGTTAAATGTCAATCTTCAGCTCAGGTCATGATCCCAGGACCCTGGGATCTAGTCCCACATCAGGCTCCTTCAGCAAGGAACCTGCTTATCCTTCTCCTGCTCTCCCTGTTTGTGTGATCGCTCGCTCTCTCTCTCTGTCAAATAAATAATAAAATAAAATAAAATAAAAGTCTTCATTGACCAAGAACCTCTGTATTCAGAAACTTGAGTGTTTCTATTTTTAAGTTGTACTTAGAAAGATAGAGAATTTGTTCTTTCCACATGAAAACAACAACAACATCAAGGAGGCACAGCTATTCTTTTTTTGTTTTAAGATTTTATTAATTTTTTGGTGGGAAGGAGAGTGCTAATGGAGGGAGAGGAACAAGAGGGACAGGAGACTCCCCACTGAGCTTGATCCCAGGATCCTGAGATCAGGACCTGAGCCAAAGTCAGACACTTGACCCACTGAGCCACCCAGGAGCCCCAGGCACGGCTCCACTTCATGTAATTGAAACTCTTCTTGTGTATTTTTCAAATCCCTTTATAAGCTGTACCCTATCTACCCCCACAATTATGTTTGCTTATCTGCATATACCCTATACTCTAGTGACTTCATTCAGTTGGACTTCTAAGAGCATACACACTTTTCTTAATTTTGGGGTTGCAAACACTCATTTCTCTTCTTGAAATGTCCTAGACTCTGTACAACTGGAACAACATCTCCTGATTCAAAGTCTCAGCAGCTTCTTCTCTGTCAAACCTTATTGATCTCCCTTCCCCTGAGCACAGCTGATCAGTGCATTTGTGTGATCCTGGAGGCTTATACAGCTGGTCACACCGAAGTTTTTATTCACCCTTCTTTGCAATCATTGTTTTTAAATATATGTGATCCTAATTAGTCTGCAAGTTCCTCTAAAACTAAAGCTCTATCCTTACATATGATTATATATATCCTTTATATAATGTGGGAATCCCCAGGGAAAAAGTTTGCACAACACTTAATAGATGTTTTACTTGATAAATGAAAGATTAAGTGTTCATATATATATGTATATATTTATATATATGAATATAATATGTGTATAATATATATGATATATGATATATATAATATATATAAAATCTTTCATATATATATATATATACACATTATATATACACACATGTATTTTAAGTATAAAATACATATCCCTTCTGTGGCTTCTAATTAACATTTTGTAATTGTCAAAAAAGAGAGTTTAAAAATTTCAACTGAGCCAATTGGTGATGCAAAATCAAGCTAGACCCCTTGTGTCATTTGCTTCATCAGTACCAATTAAGATGAAGTACCCAGACTTGGCTAGAATAAAAATTGAAGTTGATGATAAACACTGTGGAGGGTGAGTCGACTGTGTCCTTCCCATACTAAATAAAGACTGCGTATTTAGGGACCGGATCACCACAGTGTTGAAAATCAGCTCCATCGGCTCTGCTTGGCAGTCCCTGTCAATACTCATGATGAACTCTAAACTATGTTATTATCTCAAATTTCCAAAAAGCAGAACAACTTGGTTATCCACAACTTTAGGCTTCCTGACTGAGATGAGAATGCTACATTAGCCTAACCATTGTTTACCCCGAGCTGGTAACACAATGGTGAGAGGTGAAATTCTTCTCATTCCAAAGATTCCTGAATAATCGTGCCAACCAGTGTTTCCTGAGGGTGCCAGAGTGGGGAGGGCAAGAAGAGCTTAGTCCTTAACATTGAGGACCTGGGTCAATACCTTTTTCACCTATCTGAAGCAGAATGAGAGGAACACAATAGCAGAGAATTGCTCGTTTATGGAACATATGTCATGTGGATATTCTCGAGCAGGAATTGAGCTGAGTGGTGGAATTACAAGATGATAGGAACACCATCCCTCTCCTTAGAAGCTTACAGTCTAGCGGGCAGGGCAGACACATAGCCTGAGACTAAAAATGCAGAGTGGGAGGATGAAAGAAAGCACAGGCTGCTATAAAAGCAAGAAGGTTAATTTGCCTAATTAAACAGCAAGCTGAGATTCAAACCCATGGCTGTCTGGCTGATTAGGGGCAGGAGCAAAACTCATACTCATGAGGCTGCTTCAAGATCCTCATTCAGTGCCAGCTCACACCCTATATCGTCTCTTGTTATTTTCATAACAATTTATTTTTTCCCTTCTTGCACAAAATATTAAAAAATCTGTTAAAAAAAGAGCATGCAATCTACCACGAACCCAATCTAATATCCAACAATTAGGGACCCACCTTTCTGAAGAAGTAATGATTTGAAAAAGATACTGTGGCAAGATATTCACTCCTCTCAGGGACAAACTTAACCACTGAACGCTGCTGGGTTTTTTGTCAGGGCTGCGGAATGCAGATATAGATAAAAACCTGACCAGAGATAGACTGTCAAGGTTGGAGAAGGGAGAGCTTGATCAGAGAAAGGCAATTAGTGCCAAAGAGAACTTGCAACTGTCACTCTTTTAAAATGAGATTATAAAATAGGAAGGATGGAATCATTCCCCCTAGTGCTATTCCTTTTCAATGCCTGCTGGCTTTCACTTTCAAACCCTGAAATTCCTACAACTGAGAAAATAATGTTTCATTATCTCACTTCTTTATTTTTCCCCTTCCCTCTAGTCTCCACTGTAGAGTGGTACACAGAATTGCTTTGTCCAGAACCTGTTGTATCTGTGAGAGCTCACACTTGAGTTTCCTGGTATTCAGAAAGGGCTGGTTATTCACTTGATAGCAGTACAGCAATATAAAGAAGAAGGCAGAGCACTGGATACAAAAAAAAAAAATAAAATAAAATAAAAAAAAATGGAGTTTAGACAGTGCTCAATATCATGTAAGTTTCTGATTCTGTTTGGGTTGTGGAGTACCAAAGCTATGCTACCAGAAAGATTGCAAAAACAACTGAAATTGAAGTTCTGTAAATAAGTAGAGAAATGTAAATGAAAGGGAAAGAAATATGAAAAGAAAAGGGGAGAAAGTGCCTCACTAGCACTGGTTTTTCACTCACTGGGAACAGTGGTTCATCAGTTCCATCTGCTCCCACCCACCCATAGTGCACTAACCCAACATGGCAGGTCCCTGGTGCTCACTTCTCCACACACTGCACCCCCACTCAGGCAATACCTGCTCTACATCCTGGGACGACTTCTCTTCACCTTCAGTACAATCCCAGATGCCAGGGCTCCTGAGAATCCTGTCAGTCCCTCAACAGGACAAGCATCCCTACCGTCCTCCCCTATGCTAGCTGCATACTCTGCCTCTGTCTCCATTGTATTTATTGCATTTACCAGAATGCAACATCCTCTTTGCTTTCTTCCTACATCCTGACTGAAAATTAAGGCAGAATCTATGCCTTTGTGTTCCATGAAACTCCACTCAGAACTTTCCGGGGGTCAAACCCCAAGTATTCAGCGACGGAGTTGCATTTGCCCGAGAGAAGGCATGCCACAGGAGTGGTTACTTCTTTAGCACACCCCTCTGGGTCTGTTGATTTTTAAGAGTAGGATGCAAAGATATCAAAAGCGGTTTAAAAGCAAGCTTAAACAAGCTTGACCAAGTACCCCGTACAAGTCCCCAGCACTTCCAGCCCAAGCTGAAATTATTACTCTAAGCTTGCTGGCCTGATGTGAAAAACCTAGCAGCATGTCTTAATATGGCCATGGGAAAACATCATCTTTAATTAAAGAGCTTGTTCTCTCCCTTCAACCCTCCTCTCTTTTTCTTTCTGTGTGTGTATGGGGGGGTGGGGGTCCTTCTTTGAAACAAGGCTTTTGGATCTTTGATTCCTTCAGTAATTATTTGTGTGACAGATGGCAAATTTTGTGATCTACCTATGCATTCATTCTTGATATGCCAAATGGAAATAATAGCTGTCCATATCAGCTACCCCCTGCCCTTACCCACATTCTGCCTCCATGAACCTGGCCAACCAGTTCGGTCTAAATAATGGTTCTATAGTCTGATAGTTTATTACTTTAAGGTTAAGAATAGCAAATCTTTGGCAAATAACAAATAATAAATGAATTTTATAAAGAAAATTAGAAAAAATAGTAACCACATTAAAAATATAAAAATAGCTATCCATTAATTTCATAACCATCTATGGTGAAGGAATAAAAAGTTTGTGAGACATTGTTTTGGTAATGAAAGATTTTTACCCTCACTGAATCCAGCTAGCATTTTTGGAGAAAAGATTTTTTTTTTTTTTTTCTTATAATATCTCTTACCCTGAGACTTGTTGCCAGGCATTCAGACAACACAGGGAGTGGAGAAGATTGTGGAAAAGATTTGCAATAGAATTATGCAATTTAGAGATTAATGTATTTCTCTCTCTACCACTGAGTCATTGTTAAGTTGGAGGGCTGAGAATAAGGTAAATGATTTTATTTTTAAATCAGTTACAGGTCACATTTTGATCTGGTTAATTTTATAGGATTTTATCATAAGGGAAAATAAATTAGAGGAGGAAAAAATGAATATACTCAAAACCTTTATTGTTCTTCTACTTTATTGAAAATCAAAATGATAAAATGCCCACCAGTAGTAAAGAAATGTTTAAGTAAGTGCTGGTTTTTCAACTGGATGAAAAATAATGCACCCCCTAGAATTATAATTATTATGGTTATGGAACATATTACTTATGGATCTTATGAAATTCTAGAGGTTAAACCCTATTAACAAGACTTACTAGGAAAGAGTGTTGCTATATGTCCAGGCATATATGTTCTGGGTCTTCAAGAATATATATAAGACATGTATTCTGCACATGGGGGCTGTTAAAGAGGGAGTGAGAAGATGATGACAAGAAGCTCTTGTATAAAAGGGTGTGGTTCAAGGAGCTGATAGGATTCAGGAGTAAAAAATGCAGTTGAATCCAGTACATTCATGTTCACCACATGCTGTGACCTTCCTAGACCATTTATTTCATCATCTTCAAGAATTAGACGGGTTGGGGCTTTCTCCAAGTACTTTACTGCTGCATTTCCAGCAACTTTGTGGTGTCTGAAAAGTTAGAGGATCTTCATGAATAAAAGATGGTTGATTTAGCATTTTAGAATGGTAGATAGACACATAAATAATTATAATATATGAGAAAAATGTGCTGTATATAGTCTAATTCAGACTATATTTCCTCCTGGGCTATTTCTCAAAGTAAGATCCATGGATCATATATACGGGACTCATTTGGGATCGGTTGTATGTTTCTGGGTTTTTTGTTTTGTTTTATTTTGTTTTTGCTTTTGGGGTGTGTGTGTGTGTGTGTTTATGTAAGTACATGAGCCCCAATAAAAACTATTATATTGACATTTTTTGGAATGAAGGTTGTCAAATTATATTTTTTTAACTATTTTTATTGGGGATTCTTTTTTTGGGGGGGATTCTTAGAAACATAAAATTTAAGAACTACTTCAATAGCAGCTCAACATGGGTTAGTTCAAAATAACCATGCTCATACTCTAGAAAAAAAAAAGGTTTCTTACCCTCAGACCTATTGCTATTTTGGTTCAAATTATTCCATGTTGTAGGAACTGTCTTGTGCATTATAGAAAAATTAGCATCATCCCTGATATCTATCAGCAGATTCCATTAGCAGGCTCTCAGCTGTGACACCAAAAAATGTCTCCAGACTGCCAAATATTTCAGAGGGGACAAAATCACTCCTGTTGAGACCCACTGCTCCAAAAGGAGAAATGTGTGGTCATTATGCAGTTATTTTAAACTCTTTGTATACATTAAGACAAACACATACGAAGCTCTTTGCTAGTTCTCATTTCTTTCCACTTAGAAGCAAATTAAAAACCGTTTAATCTCTCATATTTTGAAATCCTAAACCCACGACCTCAGAATGTAACTGTATTTGGAGACAAAGTCTTTAAAAAGGTAATTACGTTAAAACAAGGTCTTTGGGGTGGACCATGATCCAGTAGCCAGTGTCTTCGTAAGAGAGGAAATTAGGGCACAGACACACAGACCTAAGACCAAGTGAAAACACAGCAAGAAGACAGCCATGCGCAAGTCAAAGAGAAAGATCTCAGGTGAAACCAGTCCGGACGACACCTTCATCTCAGACATCTAGTCTTCAGAATTGTGAGAAAATACATTTCTTTTTTAAGCTTCTCCCCATCCACCACCATTGGTGGAGCTTTGTCATGGCCATCCAAGCAAATCAAAACAACTATGTAATGTTGTTCTTCCTTTTGATGCTCCAATGGCTCCTCCCAAGCACAATCTTAGAAAAGCTGGTGTCAGGGTACCTGGGTGGCTCAGTGGGTTAAGCCTCTGCCTTTGGCTCAGGTCATGATCTCAGGGTCCTGGGATTGAGCCCCACATTGGACTCTCTGCTTAGCAGGGAGCCTGCTTCCCGCTCTCTCTGCCTCTCTGCCTACCTGTGATCTCTCTCTGTCAAATAAATAAATAAAATATTAAAAAAAAAAAAGACCCACTCTTCACTTAAAAAAGAAAAAAAAAATGAAGAGTGGTGTTGTTCTCATATGTTTGTCTGTCTTTTCATACCTGGTGCCTGTGCTCCTATCTTTTTTATCTGTACAACCAAAGCCTGTACTTACTTCAAGGATATTATCTTCTGTGATATTTCCCTTAATTTACCAATTTTGTGAATGCTTTCTGCTTAGAACTACTACAGTTCTATCTCTTATGAAAAGATGAAAGATAATTATAATCATATATGCTGTTTTTCCAACATGGCAGGTTGATGTAGATGTATAGAAGAAAGGACCAGAGAAAGGAGTCAGAGAGCTCTAGTTTCAAATATTGCCTCTTCCGATTACTTCCTTATGACATTGGACATGTATATTGATTTCTAAGAGACAGAGGTTTGGAATCTTTTAAATGGAGATAATATTCTCCCTTGTTTGCTTGGCGTAAGAAAAAAATGAAATTGTGCTGAAATATGGTCCTTGCCCTGCTCTGCTTGCCAAATGCCACACGAGTGTTCTTAGGTAGAAAACTTATCTTATATCCAGAATCCAGGTTAAAGGCAATCTGTGAAATGTCATTGTCAAACTTTTTTTTTTTTTTAAGATTTTATTTATTTATTTGACAGACAGAGATCACAAGCCCCAGCCGAAGGCAGAGGCTTTAACACACTGAGCCACCCAGGTGCCCCGCAAAATTATTTGCTTGTGTTGAGGAACATGAGGTAGTAACTAACATAAAGGTTAAAAAACAAAACAAAACAAACACTATACATTATACTTCCTCAAGGGAGAACAAAAATTAAAGAGGTTAAATGTTACAACACCATAACTAAGATGAGAATAAGTGATAAGATTCTTTAGGAAAGGAACACATAATTAATATCTGTAGTAACCAGAAAGATCAGACTCATAAGTCATCTCTGAATTAATGGATTTTTGTCTTTTATTCAATAATTTATTCTTTAATTTACCCATAATTTAAAATACTTTCTTCCTAAGACATAATCGTGATACAAAGAGCACTTCTCTTTTGTCAACCTCTTCTTATATGATGGCGGGACCAGGCTCATTAATACATCTAATAAGGCAACAAAGTAGCTGTTTTTTTCTTGCTTGTACAGAATGCAAAAACAGAGGCTTAGAGTAGTCCATGTTTTTTATCCTTCCTGTTTCTCTTGAGTCCTTATCATGCATGAAGCAGTGATCCTGGGGACTTAGGAGTACCTGTCCTTACGTCACCAACACTAGGGGCAGATACAATCAAGAGAGCATACCAGCAATCGCAGGAGACTGAGGCCGGGAATCTGGATGTGGAGCCTCATCCAGCAAACATCACAGTGGAGGGGGAGGAGTATTTTCACCAGTGAAATATATCCAATTGCCATCCTCTAGCTAGAAGCTTCACTGAATCCTTGATTAAAGATACTGTGATTTCATTAGTCAGATCACTCTAAATAGGGCCTACAGCACTTCCCAATTAATAGATCAGCAGTAATCAGCAGCTAATTATCCCCTTGACTGCAGTTGATTTCCTCTCAAGTTTGGGAGTACACAGTGTGTGGGAGTGGGTTCAACAGCAGCACAATCACACCACCACAGGGGTCTGAGCCCAAGGGACTAGGGACCACAATCCACAGTAAAGGTAGCTGCAAAAGGAGTAAGAAAGAGCCAGGGTTGGGTGGCCTGAGGACCACAGAGATGCAGGAGGGAGTGAAGGAGAGAGTCGTGGAGACAGAGTTGGACTGCATCCTAGAGATGACGGCATCCAATATCCTCACCGGAGAACACTGAGGCTGAGAAACTCAGACTTAAAACTAACTGGGCCCTTGGACGTTTGAGGCATTTCAGAAAATTAAGGTCACGCATAATTTGATCCTAGTTTCACGACTTACTAATTGTGTGATCCCAGGCAGGTTGTAACATTTCCTTTGTATCAATCCCTTGTCTATAAAATGAAAACAAATGTAAATGAATACTTCATAGAGCTGTTGTAATGGAGATATGATTTAAAAATATAAAGCCCTTAGAACAGTGCTTGGCAAATTATGAGTGTTTAATGCTAATTAAATGTTAATTGTTTTACATTATTATTATTATTATTATTATTACCACTCTAATTTTACTGCTCTAACTACAATTACTACTATGTTTTATCATTACTACTTTCAAGTGGAATATACATTCATTCAATAATTATTTACTGAATCCATCTTCTAAGACAGTCTGGGAGTTAGTCATCCCTTCTTTTTTTTTTTTTTTTTAACTCCCAACCTACTAAGATAGGAACACAGATAAAATTCTGTTTTGTTTTGTTTTGTTTTGTTTTCCCCAAAATGCACAATATTACTTACAAAATTATTTATGAGCAGAAGACTGAAGCTGGCATAGGGGAGGACTGGGAAAGTCACTTATAAAAACTTCATGGTCAACTTGCCCGAGGTGATTACAGAAATACTAAGAATTATGGAAATATTAAGCAGCAACGGTAAATGTGAACACAGGACGGCTACCATCAGGATCCATTTTCATGACCACTGAACTCCAGAGTCTCTCAATCTTTGATGGTTCGACTTTATTGGAATTTGAAGATAAGTACATTACAACAATCATAGGGATGGCAGGATCAGAAATCATCTCACCGCAGGGGTGCCTGTGTGGCTCAGCAGGTTAAGTGTCTGCCTTAGACTCAGGTGTGATCCCAGCATCCTGGGATGGATTGAGCCTACTGTCAGTCTCCCTGCTCAGTGGGGAGTCTTCTACCCTCCCCACCCCTTCCCCCCACTCGTGCTTATGCCTGTGTACTCTTTCTCTATCTCAAATAAATAAATAAAATCTTTTTTAAAAAAATCAACTTACTTCAGTGTGTCTCTTCATTCAAAATCAGAATTTAATTTCTCCAAAAAAATGTTTTTAGACTTTGTGCTGTATCGTTACAATTCATGAAATGCAGGCTCATTTAAAATGGCATAATTAACAAATTGTTTAGCAAATGTTAAAGGAAGGTATAGATACTTAAAAATTCTTAATCAACCTTTGGGAATGTAGCATCATAAGCTATGCAAATTAATTGAATCAATGTAAGTGAGGAAATTAGAGAGACACCTTGTCATTTAGATTTATATATAACATCCATTTATATAGATACTACTATATGCCAGTCACTGTACGACACTCTCAAAATTAGTTGTCCCAATGAACTGATGAAGTACATAATATTGCTCTTATTGTGCTGATTAAAGAAATCTGCTCAGAAGAGTTAGTAATCTGTTTAAAGTCGCAAAGACGGGAAATAGATGACCCAGAATCAAAACAACGAATATATGATTCTGGATTTGATGATTGTCATTCTACTTCACTTACAAGTTTTCAGCATGGAATAATTGGAACAGATACTGGTAGAGAAAGGAGCCCGAGGGACCCTAATTTGTGCTAGTTGAACAGGCAGCTAGGAGCGACACTGGCAGCAGTTCATGTAACTTTCTGTCTTAGTAGATTCTGGAAGTCCAGCAGCCATTTATGTTATTTCTTAAATTACTTCTTATACCTGCAATGATATAAGTACTAGTACTTTTAAGTACTCTAATAGTACTAGACCACAAAGAAAGGTATTTTGATTTCTGATCTGGCATTCATAGAATTTAGATTCAGCTAGTGAACATACACTGCATATCTATGAAATGCTGGCACTAACAATACCAGAGACTTGCCCGTGCGTGGCTTCATTCTGGTCATCTAACAACCTTGCAATGATATTAATGGTGTTGACTCTACAGTCAGATTGCTGAGTGTTCAAGATTCCAGAGTCTCTCTGTCACTCTCTCTCTGTCCCTCAGTATCTCTGTATCTCTCTCTATTTTTTCTCTTTTATTTTTTTTTAACCAAATTAATCTTGGAAGTCTGCCCAAGGACCTGCCTCAACATGAAGTCAACTAAGAAGAAATTACAGCAAAAAATAGAAAGAGAAGGAAGCAAGAAGGAGGTGAGCACTGATGATTTTGCCTGTGCTGCTGTCCTCAGTTGTCTGTTTCTGGACTTTTCTGAGTGTCTTGAACTGCTACTTCTTTTTCCACCTGGAAGACAATAATGGGAGTTGCCTAAATCTGATGCTCTACCACTGTTCTGCCAGGATGCAATCATGACTTGGAAACACATGCGTGGTTGGAGAGCGGGGAGTGACTGGGTGTGTTAGAGGCGGATGTATCTGTCTGTATCTTAAAGCAGAGTCAGAAAGGATTTGTAGGAACCTGATCCCATTTCCTCCTATACCTCCTACCCTCCCTCTATGCATACAAACACCAACAGCCCTAAATACCAGCTCTGCCTGAGTGTGTCTGGGTATATTTATCTCCTGCTCCTAGTAAATGACTAGTCATATCTGTCTCTGATCAAAAGATCTCTGGGAGCTTTAATATGGTATGCCTCTTCCCAGGCTTGTGTGGAAAATAGAATAGATTGCTTTGAGGGAGGCAGGTTCTCTACTGAGCAGACAGCCTGGTGTGGGGCTTGATCCCAAGACCCTGAGATCATCACCTGAGACAAAGGCAGAGGCTTAACCTACTGAGCCACCCAGGTACCACCATGACACACTAGACATTTTGTTGCCTCTATCACCAGATCAGTCAGTGCAGGATTTTCCCTCAGTCCTATTTGATGAATTTGTTCTGGGACTAGAACATAGAACTCATTTCTGATCATCCCTGTGCCGATTGCCTATGCTGTTTTCCTTCAAAAGAAGGCTTGGCAGAAAAGATGATCAGAAAATGACTTCAAGAGTGTGACACATTGAAAGAAGACCCTCTGAGGGCTGTAGCACTTGTCATGAGAGCCCATAGTTGTTGACACACTTAAATTCTTTGGGGGGAAGTTCCGACACCAGTTTGTTTCACTCAGGTGACACTGCCTGTCAGCACCTGTGACAGCAGCATAAGGACAAAAGGTCCTCTGCTCTGGGACAGCTGGGGCACTGAGGACTAAGTGCAGGGGGGATGTCATCAGCAGCTGACACCTTTCCTGGTGGCGGGAAGACCCGGAGCTGCCTTGGGCATGTCAGTCAGTACCCAGAGTCTTCTCCTTCCTGTCAGTTTCCAGCCTGACCTCAGATTAAGTGACATGTCAGGATGATCGGCTTGAGTGTAATGGCTAGAGTCCACCAAATGCTGTGAAACCCTTCTCAGTGGAACCAAAGCTGCCTGGCACCAAAACGGTAGATGCACCTAAAGCCAGTTACCCGGATGACTGCTCTAGAGCTGGATAAAGAGCCATGCTCTGACAATCTTCTAGCAGTGTCTTCACCCATTCGCAAAGGACTTTCACATATGTTATCCTATTTATTCCTCAGAATAACCCTGTGAGATAAGACAGGTTATCCCTCTCATTTCTCACATGGTTGGACTCACACTCATCAAAGACAATATACAAAACATTCAACTTAATATTTATGAATATTTCCTGTTTTTATTCAGTCCTCACAACAGCTCCAGAAGTTGATTCCTATCATCCAAATTTGCCGAGTGAGGCGATTGAATTTAGAAATACCTGACAAGATCACACACAGGAAATTTTAGAATCAGGGCTTGAACCCTTATATTTTTATATTATTCAAGCTGGTCTTCTCTATGCCAGTATTTCTGAAACCTCATATGCAAATACAGTCTCAGGGTCTCAAAAGTTCTAATGTTCAGTAAAACAAAAACTGTCAATGGTAAGGGAAAAAAAAACAAAACACATAGGAGATATTCTGGATCACTTGTTTGATGACCTAAATAAATGAGTGCTGACACACACTTTGGGGACCAACTTTTGAGTTTGTGTTTCTAGGCTTGTGAGAAATCAAGAACATTCAATGAGACTGATTATTCTTCCGTGTAACATTTCTTAATGTGTGAGTTGTTGTATAGCACTCTATCCATTCCTCTAAATTCAGTTCATATCAGTTCGGTTTAAATCAACACAAATATGCTTTGCAGGACTAGATACAAGGTTTTGGGATAATACATACAAACCAGAGATGGTCAGACTTTTTCCAGGTCTCAGAGACCATCTCCACAGTCTGAGTGTGGGAGAGCCGTAAAATAGGATAATTCAGGTAAGACTTTTACTTTCATAGCAGAATGTCAAATCTGTCTCTGGTCATGATCCATCTAAAGAGTTCGATGCTCTCTAAAATCATTGCCGTCATAACATATATAAGCATGTTTATTATAGTTGCTGGCACAGAGTAAGCCAGACAAAAAGAATTATACTGTAAGACTTTATTTATTTATTTATTTGTTTGTTTGTTTGTTTGTTTATAGATTTTTTTTAAAGATATTATTTATTTATTTGACAGATCACAAGTAGGCAGAGAGACAGGCAGGGAGAGAGGAGGAAGCAGGCTCCTTGCCGAGCAGAGAGCCCGATGCGGGACTCCATCCCAGGACCCTGAGATCATGACCTGAGCCCAAGGCAGAGGCTTTAACCCACTGAGCCACCCAGGCACCCCTATAAGACTTTATTTATATAAAATTCTAGAATAGTCAAACAAATCCATAGTGACCGATAGCAGGAACGTGGTGGTCTGGTTAAGAGGGGATCCAGGGAGGGGTTGGAAGGAGAGACATAAGGAGGTTTGGTGGGTGATGGGGTTGTTCATAGTCTTAATTGTGTTGATGGACTCATGTGTATATACGTAGGTCAAAACTTATCCCATTGTACATTTTCAATAGAATATGTTTGTTTTACTGTATGTAAATTATACCTCAACAACATTGTTTAAAAATAAATTACTGGTAATGATTTTGATATTTGATAATTACGTATAAGCAATTTAAACTTCTAGCCTACTATATTTGGATTAAATGGATTGGAAAAGAAAGAAAATTTTATGTCCCTCACTGACCTCTTCAATTCCAGGTGATAATTTTTGAGGACTGTATTCCCAAGGTGATGGATTCTTTCCTATCACCATCCAAGCACTAACCAGGCCCAAACCTGCTTAGTGTCTGAGATCAGAGGAGATCGGACGTGTTCAGAATAGTATGTCTGGAGACACATTCTTTTCTATCTCTGCTGCTCAATTTTTCTTAGCAGAGGTTGGGCAGATTAAACCCTTTGCTTCAGACTTTTCCAACTTCATTATCAAGGTTCTTCTTTTCCCAACATTTTTTTTACAGTTTAAATGGTAAACATCTCTTATATTCATGTATATAGCTAAATATTCCTTATATATCAATTATACCTCAATTAAAACATTCCTACCTATAATTTATATTATGTATATTTATATACATAATATTTCTACCTATAATTTATATTGCATGTATGTATGTGTGTGTGTGTATGTGTGTGTGTGTGTATTTGGGTTCATTTAAGATTTATTTATTTATTTGAGGGGAAGAGGGGCAGAGAGCAAGGGAGAGAGGCTTAAACAGACTCAACACTAAGCAAAGAGACAAACATGAGGCTTGATCTCATGACCCTGAGATCAGAACCTGAGCCAAAACTAAGAGTCAGCTGCTTAACTGACTGAGCTACCCATGTGGCCCTGTTTATATATTTGTATATACTTATATATGTTAAATAGTACTTGGTCATATACACATAGCCTTACTTATTATATATAATTTTCATTATATGTAATAAAATATAATATTATATATGTATAATTATATATTAATGTCATAATATATGGAATCATATAACATAATTGTATATAAATAAATATGTCTATAGTATACATTCATATAATTAATATATGATATAATAAAAATATTTCTTTGATTGACAAGAAAATGTCTTTATGGAAAAGCAGTCAAATTCCATGATGGGAATTTTTTGAGACAGGAGTAATCCAAAACATGCCTTCAAGATTTCCAAATTCAGAAAAGACAAAGTAATACCTAATTAAATATTTAATGAATAGCAAAAATGTGATGATAGCTTCAATGACACATGAACTTGACAGACTTTTCTGCAGCCGTTGAAATTATAATTATGAAGACAATAAAGCCAAATGAAATGCTTATAATAGTGAGTGACAAAAGCAGAATGCAAAATCATATCCATGCTATAATTAGGTTTTGCACAGAAGATATTTATGAAGTTTTTCACTCAGTATCAAGCATTGTTATAGGTCCTGGAATTACAGAGATACATAGAGAACTTCCCTTCATTTTAAGGAGCTCACTTTAGTTGGAGAGACTGACAAAAGTACAATAATCTGTGAGACCCCCTAAAATAACTAGATAGAGTGTAGAAGTGGCCCACAAGAGGGAGTAATAAAATCCATAGAGTGAACTAGAAAACTTTCCAGAAAAATAGATATCTGCATATGTCCGCTGGTTGGAAGGCAGCAGAATCTGAGAGGAAAATCCCCTTGGTACGTCTGAGAGAGATGAAGAGGTCAAACAAAGTATCTTCTTAGCAGTGGCAACCAGTAGGTCTATCTCAGATGGCCGGTTCGCTCTCAGCTGCTCTAACTCCCACTTACTCGCATCCTGAGCCTACAACTCTTTCCCTGGGAGTAATCTTACCTTGCCCCCCATGCTGGAGCCTTAAAGGTCACCTCTGACACTGTCATAATGTATTATTCCAAACTTCCACAAATCTTGGCCTGCTTACAATATCTTTTCTGTGTGATGCTGTCAACTTTGACATGTAACCAGCAGCACCGTCCATCCAGATTCATCTAGGACATTACACCCAGGGAAATAAAAGTTCAATCCAGAGATTGTATGGTGAAGGTGTCAGTGAATTACCATTCATGAGCCAAATCTGAGCTGCTGAAAATTTTGGTATCACATGCAAACTAAGAATGGCCTTTACCAAGTGCACTTGTGATGAACCCCAGCTCTTGTATGGAAGTGTCGAATCATTATATTGCACATGTGAATCTAAGAGTGCGATGTATGTTAATTAACTGGAATTTAAATAAAAACTTAAAAAATAAAGAATATCCTTCACCATTATGAATGATTGCAAAAATTGAAGGAGGAAATATTTCATGACGTGCAATAATTACATAGACCACTTTTTAAATATCCATATATAAATTTCTATTGGAACACATCCATTTCACTCTCTAAAAAATTTTTATTGTGATATAACTAAAATATAACACTGTTCAAGTTGTACAACTTGTTGGTTTGATACATTTTTATATTGCAATATTATTGTCACTGTAGCTTTAACACCTCTATCATTTCACTTAATTATCATTTCTTTTTTTTTTTACAGTGAGAATAAGTAAGATCTAGTCTCTTAGCAACTTTGAAGTTTATAATACAGTATTGTTAACTATAATCACTATGCTGTGCATTAGATCTCCAGAATTTATTTACCTACTAGTTGCAAGTTTTTCCCTTAATCAATGTTTTATATATAGTTTCAGGCTGCTTCTGTGTTGCCAATGCAGAAGTGAGTTGTTGTGACAGAGACCATATGACCTGCAAAGTTTAAAATATCTGGCCTGTATCTGCAAGGAAAGTTGCTGATCCCTGGAATAGAGAAGTCTGAACAGTGTTTTTGCCATTTATTGTATTATTAACTATATTTAATTTAAATAAACCCTTTCAGTGGCAATGAACATAAAAGTTTAAAAAAAAAAAATCAAGTGCCACATTTATGTTTCTCAATGAAGTAGAGGATGGGTAGGAGACTTGCACAAAATATTTGATGGTATTTACCTTCCATCCTGGCAGTCAACTGTAATAGCACTGACCGTATGAAACACAAAAACATCAATCTGCCCCAGGATCTACTTAAACCATGAGAAGTAATTTTAACAAGTCTGCCTAAAGATGACAATTTCACATACACATTTTTTTTCCCACTCATCACAGTGTGGAGCAGAGCTTTTACTGTAGATGAAATACCTATTATTCTAAATTAAGTTGTTTATTTTTCCACTCCAAGTTTCTTTGTGCAGTATGAAAAGCAAAAGATAATCATTAATGCGTTGGCTACATTAGCAGAAGAAATCTTTGCAGACAGTTAAAAGATGGTTTTAAACTGTTGTCATTATATGCCTCAAATATGGTGTCTGTTAATTCCAATACTAGTTTGTAGGTTTGATTCTTTCTTTGTTTCTCCCATCCAACTCATGGAGTCAAAGTAAGTCTTTCTGAAGTTCATTATGTGAAAGGTGAACTTTAATATGAAATGAGTATCTGCAAATTCACTCCCAATATTTTTAGAAGGAAGATATAAATCACTTGTTTCTCTGGTGATAATATATAAACACTTTTGATGGAGCACATTGTATGGCAAAAGCAACGTTCTTATAAATTAAGAAATCAACAGAGAAGATATATACTTGGGATTGATTTTGTTGCACAACCAAATACTTCCTTGCATAATGGATAATCATGATTGCATTGAACAGGGTCAATAAATCTACCACTGAAATTAAAATCATATTTGTCAAAATGTATAAATACATTTATAAATACAGAGTTAAAATGAAGCTATCCCAAAATGTTTACCAGTGGATGTTCTTAATTACAAAAAAAAAAAAAAAAAATGACTTGATGACAACCTATGCTCACTCTCACTCATTGTTATCAAGTACCAATCCAAGTTTTGAAATGTTTGACACTTGAGAATATGCTAAGTAGATTGTGTACAACTGGTATTATTTCTTCCTTAAATGTTGGGAGGAGGTCATTCAGAGGACATGACTACCAGTTAACTCATGAGCTGAATCCAAGCGAGCAGAGACTCCTTACCTCCTTCCCTGTCCTTAGGATATATGCACTGTCCCCTCCACCTTTGTTTTTATAGTGAGAACCATTTCTAAGGAGGCAGACTTGAGAGGCTGATGGATGAGGTGCTAAGACCCTCTGTGTAGTGTACATGACTGAATCCCATTTAAGTCTCTCTATACGCTTTAAGATTCTTGTGGGTGGACAGAAGACCCTTCTTGTAGCCCCCCCAAGATAAGACTCTGAAGTCAGTTCTCTTCCTTATTCCACTCATCACCTACCAATCTGAATTGGCCAGTTTCTTTCTCAGTCTCTCCTTATCCTCTAGGTATGGGAGGCCACTTTCATATTTCACCTAGGAAGCTCCTAAGTTTGCAACCAACAAATGTATGGTAAAATTTGCCAGTAAAGCCATCTGGAACTTTCACTGTTGGAAGGATTTATTGCTGGAAAGGTTTCAATCACAAATTCAGTGTCTTTAATAGATAGGACACTCGTCATATTATTTAGTTCTTCTTCAGTGAGATTTGGCAGTACCTGTCTTTCAAAAATTCTTTTCCATTTCATAAGTTGCCAAATTATGTGCATAATATTTCCATAATATTTCTCTCCTAGGCTCTTAATGTCTGTAAATTCTTTATTATTATCTCACTTTCATTCCTGGGATTGGGCAGGCGTGTCTTCTTTCTCTCTCTTTCTCTTGATCAGTCTGGCTAATGGTTTATCAGTTTGATCTTTTCCAAAAGTCAACTGATTTTATTGATTTTCTCTATTGTCTTTCTGCTTTTAATTTTATGGATTTTTGTTCTTATTTTATTATTTCCTCTCTTTTGCTTGCTTAATTTAGTCTTTTGTTTCTTAAGGCGGAAGCTTAGATTATTGACTTGAGAACTTCTATCTTTCCTAATGGAGCCATTTAATGTATTGAAACCCCTTGAAATTACATTAACTACAAATTTTGATATGTTGTAGTTTATTTTCTTTAAATTCAAAACATAATATACTTTCTTTAATCACTCACCTTGGTCCCATTGACTTATTTGGAAGTGTGATCTTCAATTTTCAAATATGTAGCATTTTTCCAGAAATCTTTCTGTTACTCATTTTTAGTATACAGTTATTTTGACAGAATAAACATTGTGGGATTACAATTACCTGTGGAATCCACAGTGGCTCTTGATCTTTCAAGGTCACATACAAAGTCTATTTAGGTCATCCCTAGAATTCTGTTCCCACAGATGCTTCTTAGAGAATGACATACAACAGATAAGGATAGGATCCACAAATTTAAGAAAGTGAATCATGTTTAAATGCATAACTGTGGGTAGGATATCTGGGTTTGGGTTCTGATATATAGTCACAAAATTGTTTTGTTTTTTATGTTGAAAAAATATGGATATATGAACAGTTTTCAAAGAAACCTTTGGGAGTGACAAATATGTTTATTTTGGCCATGATGAATGGTTTCACAAGCATATATGTATGTCAAAATTTTTATTAAAAGATTTTTATTTATTTCTTTTAGAGATGCAGAGAGTGCAGGGAGAGGAAGGGGAGGCAGAGGAAGAGGGAGAGTGAGAGAATCCCAGATAGACTAGCTGCTGAGTGCAGAGTCCAACACCGAACTCAGTCTCACTCCTCTGAGATCATGACCTGAGCCGAAACCAAGAGTCCGACACTTAGCTGACTGAGCCACCCAGGTGCCCCCACAGATGTCAAATCTTACCAAATTGTACAGGTTATATATTTGTAGTTTATTGTCTGTCAATTGTACCTGATAAAACTGTTAAAGAAAAAAAAAATCTATATATCTATTCATGGAGAAGTCATTACCTACCTCCTATCCCCCTGACTTTACTTTAGATTGCTATTCTCATAAGAAAGTTGGATTGACTCTGAGATCATCTTGCTTCTGATCTTTGCCCCTTGCTTCCGCTGGAAAGATAATTTTCCAAAATGAGACACAGCACTTGTTGCCTGGATTTAGAGAAAATTCATCTGACGCTAGTGGTCTAACCTGTGGATCCATTGATCTGAGGTTTTTCACATCTTTCCCGAAGACCTTCACCTGAGGTTGTGTGCCAGCATCCGGTCAGTGGTGGGATAGACACACTTATGTTATCTCTGAATGGCGATTTTATCAAACAAATAATTGAAGAAGGCATATAGGGATAACAATTTTTAACCACCTCATGATTACCTGAGAAGCCACTGAATACAGGCACTAGGTTAAGCACTGGGGAAACACAGGTAAAAAATACACAGTTCCAGAGGATTGTCAGGTCCGCTCAGGGAGGAAGACAGGTTCAACTAATAGAGTGGATGAGAGTCAGAAAAAAGGCATATGCACAGCACCATGGTGCCCAAGGACAGGCAATGAATGATTTGGTTAAGGGAGTACAGGAGACAGTCCCTAAAAGATGGCATTTCAGCAGGACTTTGAAGCATGTGGGAAAAATGAAAATGCTCTCTCACCAGAGAAATTAAAATTTTTATCACATTTTATATTACATTATTATTTTGTTTTAGTGAATGCAAGGAGAACATTTAAATCAAAGCCTAAAATGTGTGTATTTTCTCTCTCTTTACTTTCTATTTATTTGCTCACTCTCAACCTGGGATTATGGAAAATGACAGCTTTTTGGTAAGACCTGAATATGTGTGAGCTTCAGTCACTCCTTACATTGAGTTGGGAATGGCGGATTAGTTCAAGAGAATTGTTAAGTATTCAACATAAAAACCTCTGTGAACCTGGAAACCCCATTCATATAACATATAATATAGTCATATATATACATAGTTATAGTTATATAGTTATAGTTATATATGCAATATGTACTAGGAAACATTGCATATATATTTTTTTTCATTTGGGATTAAGATGTTTTAAGATTCAGGTATCTAAATAACAGAAAAATGTGATTTCTTATTTATATGAATTCAACTTTTATTCTTTGGCCATGTTATTAAACATATGATAAATTATTTTGTACAAATCTATTCGTTTCACCCCATCTGAACTCCTTTTGCCTCACCACCAGCTGTCTCTCTTTAATGTTTTGACATAAAACATGCACATCCATACAGAGAGGTTTTAAATTAAAACTCCAGTTGTACAAGAGAATAAAGGTGATACTTTGGCATCCGAATAATGAGTCTATAAACCAGCCGCAGAGGAAAAAAACAAGAAAGGTATCACACATTTTGTTAGTCAGGAAAAATATAAATTAGTTACCATTTTAACAGGATCTGAGGGAAGTGAGTTACAAGTTTTAGTTCATTGTAAAAATGGTAACATAAGAATTAAAGTTCTGGATTAGAAAGAGGCTAGCAACCGTGGGATGGCTGGTTATATAAGAATTTAAGAACATCACCTTATGTAACACGTCCTAGTTAAGTTTTGTCAAAGATCCTGACAAAGAAGAAAACTGGAAAATGACAGAAATATTTTTAAGACTTACGGAAAATAGCTTGAGCATCAAGAACTTTCTGTTGCTTATGTGTTCTCTCTCTTGTTTTATTCTTAATAACAATATTAACAGTTTAGGAAGTATTCTATAAGGAGATATGATAATATCCTCACCTCATTCCCAAATTTTAGTTTCTTTGCCTGAATTATTTTTTATCGCTTTTAATTATTTATCATATTGAAGTGTGAATGAATGAGTGATTAAATAGAATTCTAAGCATTTTAAAAGATATTTGCATATTTTCTCACTAAAGTATAAGATATTCAAAGGCAAGGACTTTCTATGCATATTGAAGCAGGGTAGTTAATGCCAGCAATTAGAAGTTGCAGTCCAACGTTTTCAACATGAAAATGAATGACCCAAATGTTAAATTTCATTTAAGTGTTTTCTAAAACATTAACATGAAAATGCCAGAAGAGTGTGATATCAGCCCTATTCATTTTAGTTAACATATGTGGATACTATGCAGTGAGAAGCTATTGGAACAAATTCTGCAGAGAAAATTGAAAAGGCTACCTATAGTTATTTATTCGTTCATTCATTTTAGCTACTACCATGTGTCAGGTATTGAGTTCAGAACATTAGATTTGGGGTTACTCTAGAAAATATAGGAAGTCTGGTTAAATTTCCATTCCAGATAAGCAACAGATACATTTTCATATGCATAAGTGTCATTCAATATTTGATACATACATTTAGTGGCAGGAATAGTGACCCTAAGAAAGATAAATATGTCTTAAGTCTTAATCTCCAGAATTTTTAAAGTGATATTACTGGAAAAAGGCTCTTCGCAGATGTAATTAAGTTAAAGATCTTGAAATGAGACCATCGTGGATTTCATGTGGACTCTCAATCCAATCGCAGGTGTCGGTATAGAGGAGGAAAGAAGGCAATATGAAGGTGAAGACAGAGGTCAGGCAACACACCTCCAAGCCAAGGAATGCAAGGCTTGGCAGCAGCCACCTGGAACCAGGAGGGAGGCCAGAACAGACTCTCCACCAGAGATAGATCTCTGAAAACCCAACCTACTGACAACGTGATTTCAGAGTTCTGGTATTCTCAACTGTGAGAAAAGATTTATATTGTTTCAACCCACCCAGTTGTGGTAACTTGTTATGTCAGCCCTAGGAAACTAATAAAATGCATATACTAAAAAAATATTGGTTGTTCATCTGAAATTCAAATTTAATTGAACACTCTCCAGTTGTAGTTGTCAAACATGGCTACGCTGCTTTAGAGAAATTATGTCATTTACTTCTCTCTAAAACACGAGGACAAAGTGTTATTTGTTCTGCTTTATATTAAGAGACTGAACTTTAGGACACTTAAAAATTTGCCTAATAACTAAAGAGTCAATAAACAACCAAGTCAGAAATCAAGCTTGGTACTTCTAATTCACAATCTTTAGATATTAACTACTCTACCATGCTTTGTTCTCCAATGTCTAAGGGTGAAATTTATGATATAATATTAAGTGAAAAAACACAGTCAGAAACTTATACACACAGTATCATTCCAGTATGTGTGTTTGGGTAGAGAGGGGGTGGAAGGGAGAGAGACAGAGAGAGAAGGAGGGAGGAAGAGAGGGAAGAAGAGGATCAAAATGTTTGAGGGTCATAGAGTAGAAACAACACAATGCAGGTGACTTGCATTCAGGAAAAACTCAATGCCTGCAGGAAAACTCAAGATTATATGTGCCAGTAGCTCTCAGGGTGCAGAAAGAGGACATATTAAAGCAAGATGAAAATGAAATTTACACATCCAGAAAATTTCAAGATAACCAATGTGAGCAGAACAGAGCAGAAGATGCTGTGGGAAGACATTTGTATTGTCATCACTGTTGTTAGCCACCACAATTCTGTAACCAGGTTTTTATGTTTGGACTTCCAGCCATGTCAACAGTTCTCTGATACAGAGGTGTGCAGATTTATACTGCAAATCTGGCTCAGTCTAACTCTGCCGGTGGTCTTCCCTTTCCTATGTATTGAGAAGGCTGTGCTACAGTTTCTCCAATGTCTATTCCAACCCTCCTATGTGATGATCCAAACAAGATGGTAAATAATCCTGAAATATACCAGAGGCAGTGAAAAATAGCTACTCCAACTTATAATGAACCTGCACATAATGCTGACTGGGGAAATACTTGTTTAGATGCGATTGAAAATTTCCTCTTGATTGAATGCCATGGGTTAAGACAGTTTTTTAACTGTTTTAACTTCTAAAAAAAGTTTATGTTCATCAGTTTTGGATATATATATGTGTGTGTGTGTGTGTGTGTATACACACACATATATATACACATAGAGTAAGCAAGTATATTGCATGCATTAATTAATTAATTTCGAGAGACAGCATGTGCATGTGAGTGGGGAGGGGCAGAGGAGGAGGGAGAGAGAATTTCAAGCAGACTCCTCACTCATCATGGAAACTGTTGCAGCCCCACAACCCTGAGATTATGACCTGAGCTAAAATCAAGTTGGGGGCTTAACCAACTGAGTCACACAGGTGCCCCAGTCATGTTGCTTTTAGGTCTTTAGTGAAAAAAACAACTCCCAAAAATCTAAACTGATTTTACTCAAATTCTTATACATAGTGATTCAAGTATCAGGATAAAACCAACCCCTACACAAAAGAGCAAAGCAGAGTGAGTTATTTTTGGGAAGCCATAAGTAGGTAAAAATAGAGGTAAAGTGAAACCTGGTAATAGCATACATGAACAAGGTGTTCTGGCAAATCTTCTCTTATATAACATGTATCTGTATAAGGATTCAAAAATAGTGCAGGGTATATGATATCTATCCCCTGAACACAATTAGAATAAAATCCATATTGATTTGATACAGAGAACATTTTTTTTAAATTATAGGTATCAATAAAAAAAGAGACATTTGTGTAAATGTCCACCCATCTCTTTTAGGGAAATAGGTGAACTAAAAAATGGCTATACACTTGCAGAACACCTAAAAGGAGGAATCAGTAGAACTATTAGACAAAATTGCCTTCAGTGGCAGAATCATTGCTTTGTTTTCCCCATGTAATTTAATTTTCTAACCTAGATACACAAAAAATCACAGCTTCTCAACCTATATGAATAAAGGCTCATTGCATTAAATGCAGTGGAAGATGTCTGACATTTCCAAGTTTGCCTCCTCAGTTGTTATAGAAGATTCTCCATACGCTCTCCTTCCAGCCCATGTCCACAGAGCAGGATGAGGGAGATGCTGAGATCATGAAGCTGCATGACAGAAAAGGCCTTGACCACCAACTGAAGGAAAGCTGCAGATGAGATGTGCCCAACCAGGTATACCCACATCAAAATGTGCCTGAGAAAGAAATAAATCTTTGTTAAGCTAAAATAATATAGTTTGGGGTATTGTTTGTTATAGCAGCTAGCATTATTTTACTTAACAAATAGATTCTATCATTCTTTAAAGTTGCAACATACTTCAAAAATGTTTAGACACAATAACCAAAAGACAAGCTAATAAAGTACATTATAGAAATTAGCCCTAGAACTATGCCTTATTTGGGTTTTAGTCTCCTTTCTTTCTTAGGGTTTGACATTTTCTTTGTTGACTTTCTACATGCATGTATCCATATCCAACTGTTAATTTTAAACTCTATTCATCTCTCTCTTTTATTTGAAATTAATACTGACTTGAAGGAGTTCTTTTTATCTTATTGGTTAAGGGCTGGAATTTTGTTCTTCATTCTTTATTTAAAAAGCAGACAAGAGAATCTGTTTCCCTGACTTTAGTTTTACTTGGACACTGCTATCATGTGGTTTGCCAATGAGTCTTTGCATTTATTTTCTAAATTTAAATAAAATATTCTCAAAGCATTTGAAACAGCTTGACAACAATTCTCTCAAAATATTTTTTCTAGTTATGCAATTCTGATAATGGCTTTAGGTTTTATGTGCAAAATGCCTAATCCATTAATTCATTGTTCAACAAATACTTATGAATCCTACCATATGTACCTTTAATTATTAGGAGTAGAGAAGTAAAAAAATAGTGAGAGTTTGCCCCACAATCTTGCAGTACCTAGTTAAAGAATTTACTGTTAAAGAACTTTTTGTTTGTTTCTTCCCATAGGATTGAAAGAGAGGGTGATAGAAGGGGAAAAGAAAGAGAAAAAAAAAGTCTATATACTCCTGAGTTCATGAACATAAGGGACCAGTAGTCTTAGGCTGACGGCATTTAATTACATCAGGATCATGAGGAAGCATGTACTGCTGGTATTGCCACTTTGCTTTCCACTCTTGTTTGCTTCATTTTGACTCTTTTCTTTCATTTCTGTTTGGGTTCCATCACTGGAAGGACTTAAAAAATCAGTGGTGAGTGTGTTTCTTCTCTGATACCTCCTAATTTGGCGTATTCTCTGGCAAAGGAATGTCCTTTGACAGCTATTGCTTACACAAGTCTGCTGGGCAACTAGCTGTTCTCCTGGCCTCAGTTCTCATGGGACTCTATAACAGTATCTCCTCCCCTTGATCCCTCAGCCCTAAGGGTAGCAGGGAGCTCCTGCTATGTCCAGTCTCTTGGTGCATCAACACCTGTGAGAAGTGGTTTTATTTTTTTTTAAGTTTTTATTTAAATATCAGTTAGTTAACATTCAGTGGTGTATTAGTTTCAGGTGTATAATATAGTGACTCAGCACTTCCATACATCACCCAGTGCTCACCACAAGGGCCCTCCTTAATCCCTATCACTTATTTCTCTCATCTCTCCATCTTTGGTAACCATCAATTTGTTCTCTGTAAATAAGAGTCTCTTTTCTGGTTTCTCTCTCTCTCTCTCTCTCATGGGATATTATTAAGTCATAACAAAGAATGAAATCTGGCCATTTGCAATGACAGGAGTGGAGCTAGAGAGCATCATGCTAAGCAAAATAAATCAGAGAAAGAGATATCACAAAATCTCACTCACAGGTAGAATTTAAGAAAGGTTTTTTTGGTTGTTTATTGGGGTTGGATGGTTGGTTTGGGGCCTTCCTCCTTAACCTTACCCACATTTCTGGATTTCTGGGCAGGGATGGAACATGTGTAGTATCAGAAGCGGCGAGCTTTCTTCTAAAGACCTCTGAACATGACTTGGGCTGGGTGAACGGCAGTGTCAGTGAAACACAAAAGATGGTAAAATTAAATTTCATAGGTTAGAGCGAAGGGCATTCAAATGAGGCTGCAGGCACAATGACTTCTATGGTTTGACTGGTGGTCTAGGAAAGCATTTTAATTACATCCTCATCTGATTCATGTTAGAAGATTTGTGACTTATTAAGCAAATAATGAATAACCTATTTAGCAGATTAAAACAGACATAGTTTCAAGTCCTCTTGCTAATATGGGCAGGGTCAGAACAAAAGCAAACCTTAGAGGAGTCATTTTCTTCCTAATTACATTCATCATTCAGTTTAAAATTAATAAAAATGTTTTGTCTAAAGAATGTTTTCTCAATTTAATAAAAAAGTATAAAATATGTAGTTTGAAGAATTCTCAAAAATTTTAACAATTTTTTCCTAATTGTTGTTTGCTGGTATTAGAGAAAACTTAAATCGACAAGCTTTTCAATATGTGAAATTCAATGTCAAATTAATTTTGACTCGATATGCATACAGAGGAGTCTAAGTTTCAGAAGTATGTGTTTGTGTGTGTTTAGATGTATTTCTTAATTGGGAGTAGTTTTAGGCATTCACAAAAGTAAAGAGGAGTATATTAATCCATCTCTATGTAACCATCAGCTAGATATAGAAATTATGAACATTTTAGTATATTTGCTTCTTAATCTCCTGTCTTTACTTATTTATTTTACATGTTTTATTATTAAGGAAAAGAACCAGATATCACGTGATTTGTGTAATCACAAATCTCATGTGTTACCATAAATCTCTAAGGTTTCTGAACATTTTCTTACATAACACCCAAGAAATTTATGATGATTATTTGCTTTTTTCTAATAGCCAGGCTGTATTCAAATTTTCCCAATAGTCTAAAATGTGGGGTTTTTTTAAATTTGTTTTTGCCTTTTTTTTTAACAGTTAGGATCTGAACAGTTTCTACGTAGTGCATTTTAAAAAATAAATATTTATGTTAAAATTTTAATATAAACCCTTCTCCCAATTTTTAATATATGTATCTGTTTTTAATCACTGAATTGCTTTCTGAAAAATCTAGATCTTTTCTATGTACTGTTCCTTATTCTATACTGGTATGTTTACTATTTCAAAGTGATATTTAATTTAGCTCTCTGTCCTTTATTTTTCTTGTAAAAAAATAAATTAGTATTAAATTGCTAATTTGAGTCAAGTTTAAGTTTTTTAGCAAGAATACTTCATGTCCTGTGTTACATACAAACATCAGCAGTCATAAAACATTTTGCTAGTCCATTTTTAGTTGTTAAAATTCATTACTGGTCTCAGAATCTCAGAAGGAGACTGAAAGATGTCTCCATTGACAAAATAGGTATTTTTTATTTTTAATAAATATTTCCTCTAACAGTTTCATCCATTTATATCTGTTGCCTGGGAGGCAAAATGGCAATAAGGTGATTTTTCTCAGTTTATAATTCCTTCTGCTTTTATTACAGTAATTGTTGTGTAAAGAACCAACCCTCATCAACTGGGGTTATTTTACTGAAATTTGCATTTATCAAAGGGAAGTGTGATAAATGTTTAATATTTTCTTTTTAATGGCCAATTTTCTGAATAGGAAGAGTCTATTTTTATCTTCAGTGATAAGCATACATAGCAAGATTTGATTTGCAGATATCTTGTTAGGAATTTTTGCATATATATTCATGGAGAATATAGTCTATAACTGTGTGTGTGTGTATGTGTGTGTGTGTGTGTAGTTTCTTTGTCAAGTTTTGGTTTAAGGCTTATGCTTTCCTCATAAAACAAGATACAAAGCACTCTCTTCTCTATTATTTTGAAAATTTGGCATTCTTCAATACCTTCATTATTTAAGTTCTGCATCACTTCTTCCTGCTTCTATCTTCATTAATTCCTCTGTCCCACTTACTTTGTACTCACTTTGCTCACCTTTATGTAGACTCTCAGAGAGGAATCTTATGGTTAACTTTTATAGTTTGTTTTTCATAATATTGCCATAAAACCTGTAGTTTTTCCACTGAGCACTGATTTATTTACATTCTATAAGTTTTATATTTTAGTTTTAGTATCACTGAATTTAAAGTATTTTAAAATGTCATGATCTTTCTTTGATCCATGGAATACTTATGAACACACTAAATTGCCAAATATTTAGGGGGCTTCTATATTTTCCTTTAAAAACTTACTTTCAGTTATTTCAGTATTGTTTTAGAATATCATTTTAGTTTATCAGTTTCTTTTTTGGTTAAAACTCTTTGCATTTTGGGACGCCTGGGTGGCTCAGTTGGTTAAGCAGCTGCCTTCAGCTCAGGTCACGATCCCAGCATCATGGGATCAAGTCCCACATCGGGCTCCTTGCTCCGCAGGGAGCCTGCTTCTCCCTCTGACTCTGCCTGTGCTCGCTCACGCTCGCTCGCTCTCTGACAAATAAATAAATAAAATCTTAAAAAAAAAACAACTCTTTGCATTTTAAGTGGCTGGCCAAAGGACTACAACATCAGGGATAATACTGAAACAAGACAGGTAAAATATAAGAGCCATGCGATAAAAAGGTGGATTTACTGCCCTCCCTCTCCTTTACACTAAACTTCTCATATGAATTACACGTATATACAATATAAATCCACAAGACAATGTTATTATTTTGGTTTCTACTTTGTATTTTGAAAAGATTGATAGAAAACCCTTTTGTGTTGAACCACAACCTATCTACCTTTGACAGGGCACTAATTTCTTCTGACAATCTGAGATTCCCTTTGGGATATTTCTTTTCAGGCAGAAAAGTTTTCTTTAGTATTTCAAATAGTGTGGGTCTGCTGGTGCCGAATTCCCTCTTTTTCATTTATTGGTTATGTCTTTATCTTGCTTTTGTTATTAAAAAATATTGACTTTTTTCCCACATTGAGAGAATTTTTCCTTGTGCCATTTTAGACTGCAGTTTTGATCTCTCTGGACTGTTTTCTGATGAGAAGTCATAACCATTCACACAACTTATCTCTATGGAAAAGTTCACTCTTTTCTCAATCCTTGTAAAATTGAACTCTCATCTTTAACAATATAACTCTGTCATTCTTGGCTTTGAATTTAACGTCCTTAGGCTTCATTACTAAATTGAGAAAATTTGGGAGCATTCGTTCTTTTAAAAAAAAAAAAAATGTTCTTACTCATTCTTACCTCCTTTCTTCCTGGGACTCCAATTACACATCTATTAGACTTTCGATACTGTTCCACATGTCACTGAAACTTTTAAAACTATTTCACTTGCTCTAAGTTCTTCTGACTGGATAATTTCTATTGATATATCTTCAAGTTTGCAAATTCTTTCTTCTTTCATTTTCCATCTGTTGATAACCTCATGCAAACAGTATCGTTTTTCTTTATATAAAATTTTCAGATGTAGCTCTTCTTTTTTTAAGAAATTCAATTTAAGCTTTTTTTTTAATAGGTTCAGTTTTCTACTAATATTTATTACTTGCTAATTCACCATTTCCTATTTTGAGAAGAGTTATAATAGCTGTTTTCAAATCATGTACTAATTCCTTCTTCTGAGTCATTTCTGGGTTCATCCTTATTTCTTGTTTTGTCACTTACATAGCAGTCATTTGTTTGTTTGTTTGTGTGTTTGTTTGCTTGTTTTTTCTAATATAGCTAATAAATTGGATAATTTAAAACTGTGTCCTGGACTTTGTGAATTATGTATTTTAGATTTTATTCTGTTCTTTTCAACAGTATTATTTGTGTTTTGTTTTGTTTCTTTCTCTAATAGATAGTTGACTTGGCGAAACTGAAATTCCAATGTCTTCACTACTATAATGAGCAGTAGCTGAAACATGTATTTTAAACTTAGCTGGGGCATTTAGAATCTGCTAAACAAATGAGTAGCTGTGAGAGTCAGGCAAAGATTTGGGCAAAGATTGCTCAGAATTCATAGCATCATTTCTCTAGCTTTCTCATTTCTGTAATATTTCTGCATACTTTCCAGCTGGTGGTGGTGCCTAGAACTCTGCCCTCAGACTTTCTTAAAAAGAACTTTAAATTTCTCTCTAAATTCTAGCTGTTCCTCATGTCCCCAGTAGACACTACCTGTAGTACAAAAGTTCTAGAAATAATTGTCCCTCTTTCCAAGTTAGGACCTCCTCTTGATTCTGCTTGTTTTGGTCACCCCTTAGTGCCTTTGGTTAGTTGCTGTTTCATGTTTTGAGAGTGTATAGTTATCTGCCTGATAAGTAATCCACTTGAAGATATTCCACATTACCAAATATAAAGCTTCTCTATGTACTTTTAATTTGCATTTTCTTAATATTCACAAAACAAAACCAAAAACAGTTATGTTCAACAGTAAATGCATTTATTCTTCTGTAAACTATTTGTTCCTATATTGACCATTTCTCAATCTGGTGTTTAATTTTCTTTTTCATTTTATGAGCTATTTACATATTAGTGAAGCAATCCTGAAGTTATTAAATCTTATTTTTAATTTTTGCTTGTTATAGGATTTTGAGTCATAAGCATATAACAAATGTAAATTAAATGAATGAATGCAGAAGTAATTTATTGATATAATGAATCATACAGACTTTTAAGTTAACAGAAATATCTTAGAAAGCTTCATGGGGAAGTCAGTAGACCATTAGACTCAGTAGACATTTTTAATTCTGAAAGTAAAATTCAACACAATTTACTGTTGAACTGGAATTCTAGTTTTCTGGATAAATATAACAGAATTATTATATCCAAGACTTGACATGGTTGTAAATTGAAATTGAGGCTTTGACTTTCTACTTGACCATGATACACTGGTTATAATTTTTCTTGAATGTGTGTTGCATCTCATATTCTGATTTCTTAGAGTGGGTTCTTGAAGAAAAAATAACTTATTTCCATAATAATAAGTCCAGAATATGAAACAAAATATACACTTAGCAATAATTTACCAGTGGAGACTTTGTCCTTTCTTTTAGATTTGTTTTCATAATCATGCTTTCATCATTTATAATGAGCTGCCAATTACATATGGAAATTAACTGGAAGACTTTAAAGAATTTCTATATTAGCATTGCAATGACAATGTTATGATTTTATGAGATGGATGTGACTCATGCAAACTATTAATAAGAGACTCATACCTGGGGCTGTTCTTTATTTTTATAAACTGTGTATATCTGCTTTTTCAAAAGAAGTTTATAAATAAAGCTTTAAATCTTATATAGAAGTTTGGAAACTACCTATTTTTGTCTTTTATAAGGCCACACACCTGCTGCCACAATTAGGCTACTAAGCATCCTTCAATATGGTGTTCTGGCTACTAGTCATAGGTTTTATATTGAATGTATTCCCTCTACTCGTCCTAATATGTTAATTCATAGTGCAATGGACCTCTTTGACTGTAACTTTGCCACATTTTCTTTCAGTCTCTGAAGGAATATTGATGAAACTGCCTGCCACTTCTCTCCCTTAGTTAGTACTGACCCCAATTTGCTAAGCCACACCTTAAAATGGCTCTTTCTCAACTCACTCTAAACTTATTGAAAGAACCCATCTAATTGAATCCATGTACTTCAATTTATAGGTGAAGAAATCTAGGACTCCTCTTGTGACGAGAATACATTGAGATCAAACAGCCAATGTGGGACTTGATTACAGCTGTCTTTCCTTGTAATTGAAGATACTTATATAGTAGAGTTTTGCAACTTAGTTTTATTAGGTCTGATTGTCAAAAAAGGTGTACTTTAGCTTCTAAGCTTATTCACATCTTCAAGGAGTTTAGAATGTGAATAAAAAAGAAAAAGACTCACAGGAAAATAATAAATTGTTGAGTATCTGTTACTTAAAGCAGAGTTTCCACCTATGTTCTAAGGAAAACGTTAAATTTAATTTTTCTCAAATATATCACAAAACTTGACAAATGTATAACTCAATTTTTGGGCAATGTCACTGTTGTGCTGAAAAAAAAATCAGATGATTTATGGAGGTTAGTTTGTGTTTAACTGTCATGTCACAAGGTGACAACTTGCTCTTAAAGGTAAGAGATCTTTAGGACCAGAACAAAGGAGTGATTTGTGTTTATTTATTTTTGTTTGTTTCAAGTTTTTATTGAATTTATAGTTAGTTAATATATAGTGTAATATTAGTTTCAGAAGGAGAATTTAATGATGCATCACTTACATATAATACCCAGTGCTCTTCACAAGTACCCTACTTAATATCCATCACCCATTTATTCCATCCCCCACCCATAATTCATATTTATAAAAGGAAGTAAGTATTATCAAGGCAGTAAAGTGTCTGTTCAAAGATCAATCAACACTATGAAGTTAAGTATCAAATAATATGTGTGTGTAACTGTGTATGACAGAATTATAGATACTAAGGGGCATGATTATTTGACAGTAATTACATTTTAACAACTTTATTGAGATTTCTGACATAAAAAAATTTATATATTTAAAGTATATAACTTGATTTTTGATATATGCATACATTGTGAAAATGGTGCTGCAACCAAAGTAAATGACACATTAACACCTCTACATAGTTACCATTTGTCTGCGTGAGTTGAGCAGATTCAAGTTAAAAGTCTATCCTCTTAAACAAATTTCAAGTATAAAACACAATAATGTTAAGTATTACCACTATGCTATAAATTAGATCTCTAGACCTCATTTATCTTCTGTAACTAAAACATTGTACCCTTTGACCAACATCTAAGTTTCTTCTCCTTCCCCTCCCTGCTACCCCGGCAGCTAGCATTCTACTCTTTGCTTCTGTGAGTCTGAGTATTTTAAATATCACATGTAAGTGAGATCATACAGTAATTGTGTTGCTGTGTCTGGCAGATTTCTCCTACCATAATGTCCTCCAGGTCCATCCATGTTTATGCAGATGACATGGTTTCCTTTTTTTTTTTTTTTTAGCAAATATGTTATTTCATTTGAGTGGTTAAGTAAACTTTTTTCTTTTCTTTTCTGTTTCTTTCATTTCTTTTTTTTTTTCATTATGAGAAATGTACTCTTCTATCCACATCTATATTTCACACACCCACCCCCACCTTCCCTCTAATAACCAAAAGTTAAGAGTCTGCTTTTTGGTTTTTCTCTCTTTCTTTTTTCTTTGCTCATTTATTTTATTTCTTCAATTCCACATATGAGTGAGATCATATGGTATTTGTCTTTCTCTGATTTATTTATTTCACTCAGCATTAGAGGCTCTAGTTCCATCCACATTGATCCACATTGTTGCAAATGGCAAGATTTCCTTTTTTTTTTTTTAAGGATGAATATATAACTAATTTTATATATATATATATATATATATATATATATATATATATATAATTGCTGGATCATGTAGCAGTTCTAATTTTAAGTTTTTGAGGAAACTCCATACTGTTTTTTCTGTTTTTTGTAATGGTTTTGCCAATTTATACTCCCACCAACTGTGTACAAGAGTTCCCTTTCTCTACACTCTCACCAATACTTTTAACATTTTTCTTTTTGATAATAGACATTACAACAGTATGATGTGATAGATAGTTATGGTTTTCATTTACATTTCCTTGATGATTAGTGATGTTGAGCATCTTTTCATGTACTTGTTGGCTATTTGTATGTCTTCTTGTGAAAAAATGTCTATTTAGGCCTTTGACCCATTTCTCTTAATTGGTTGGTTGTTTCTTTTAGAGTTAAGCTGTATGAGTTCCTTATATATTTTGGACATGACTCCTTATCAGGTATATGGTGTTCAAATATTTCCTCCATCATGTAGGATGCTTTCTCACTCTGTTGGTATTTCCTTTGTTATACATAAGCTTTTTAGTTTGATGCAATCTCACATGTCTGGTTTTGCTTTTGTCACCTCTGCTTTTATTGTCATGACAATTGTCAAGATCAATGTCAAAAATCTTCTCCCCTATGTTTTTTCTAGTAATTTTACATTTAAGGATCTCAGATCTTACTTTTAAATATTGGATCCATTTTGAATTGATTTTTATAGTATGGTGTGATATAAGGGTCCAATGTAATTATTCTGCAAGTGATTATCTACAACATTTAACACTATTTATTGAAAAAAATGACAAAAATATTTTTTCCATGTTGTGTTCTTGGAACCCTTGAGGAATATCAGTTCTGTAAATGTATGGATTTATTTCTAGAATGTCCATTATGTTCAATTGGTCTATGTGTCTGTTTCTATGCCAGTACCATGCTATTTTGATTATTACAACTTTGTAATATATTCTGAAACAAGAAAGAGTATTAACTCGAGGTTTATTCTTCTTACTCGAGATTTTTTTGACTCTTTGTAGTCTTTTGTTGTTCCATATACTCTTTGGATTGTTTTTTCTATCTCTATAAAGAATGACATTGGGATTTTGATAGAGATTGCATTGAATCTGCAGATCATTTGGGTAGTAGAGACATTTTTTAAAAGATTTTATTTATTTATTTGACAGAGAGATCACGAGTACATAGAGGGGCAGGCAGAGAGAGAGGGGGAAGCAGGCTCACCACTGAGCAGGGAGCCCAATGCAGGGCTCCATCCCAAGACCCTAGATCATGACCTGAGCCGAAGGCAGAGTCTTTAACCCACTGAGCCACGCAGGTGCCCCAGTTGAGACAGCTTAATATTAATTCTTCTAATCCATGATCACAGGATATCTTCCCATTTTCTGTCACTTCTTTAATTTCTTTCATCATGAGAAATATCATCATGAGCAACAGTGCATACATATTGTGTGCATATATCTTTTAACCCTCTGGTTAAGTTTGTTGTTGTTGTTTGTTTTTTGTTTTGTGGGATTTTTTTCTAAGTATCTCATTCTTTTGTAAATGGGATTGTTTTCTTAATTTCATTTTTAGATGATTCATTTTTAGTGTACAGAAATGCCACCAAAGGCCACAATAAAAATAAATGAAGTAAAGGATAGAACAATGATATTTTAAAAAACACACAAAACAAATAATTTTTTGAAAATATAAGCAACATTGACAAACTTTAGCTAGACAAACTAAGAAAAAGGAGATGATACTCAAATAAATAAAATCAGAAATAAAAGCAAAGACATTACTCAGAAACAAAAGGGATCATAAAAGACTGTAATAAATGACTATATGCCAACAAACTGGACATATTCTTAGAAGCATACTTCTTACAAAGGATGAACCAAGGAGAAATAGAAAGTTTTAATAGACCAATAACAAATAAAGAGATGAATTAATAATAAAAACCCTCCTAACCAAAAAAGCTTAAAGCAGATGACTTCACAAGTGAATTTCACCAGTCGTTAAAGAATTAATACTAAATAGACCTTATATTCTTCCAAAAAAATAGAAAATAGAATACTTCCAAAATCATTTTATAAGGCTAACATCACCCTGATATCAAAGCCACGCAAAATTATCACAACAAAAGAATACTACAAGCCAATATCCTTAACTAATATAGATGCAAAATCTACAATAATAATCTAGAAGCCAAATCCAATAGCACATTAAATAATTATATATATCAGGTAAGTGAGATTTATCCCAAGGATGCACATATAGTTCAATGTATACAAATAAATGTGATAGCACATTAGCAAAATGAAAGATTAAAAACAACATGATCATTCAAAAGAAGCACAAAAAAAAAGCATTTGAGAAAGTTCAGCATCCAAACATGATAAGAAACTCTCAATAAAATAATTATACCAAGAACTTACCTCAACATAATTAAGGTCATTCATTAAAAGCCCACAGCTAATATTATAATTAATGGGAATTATTATAATTAATAGAAAACTTTAAGATCTGGTATAAGGAAAATACGCTCACTCTCAACACTTCTATTCAATACAGTCCTGGAAGTCCTCTGTTTACCTATCACATAATCAGAAATGTAGAAAACCCTAAAGACTCAACAACAATAACAACAACAACAACAATAACAACAAAACACAACCAGTTAGACTAAGGAAATTCAGTAATTACATTTTAAATATTGATAACCTCATTCCTGTAATCACTTTAAAAGTGTTACCAACAATTGTAAAGTCTTCCTGTGTGCCACAGACTAACTTCTGGCAACCATTATTATTCAAGACTATGCTTACTTCTAGTAAAATCTAGCACAATTCCACACATGCTTTGATAGTTAGAGGTGAGTAAGCATGAAACCATACAGAGATGTTATAGCATGGAATGTCAAATGAGGGACAGATCAGCATGAACAAAGCATAGATGGACAAAATTCAAGTTTGGATGTGTCAAAGATAGATTATACAATAGCAGGTGCAGATGGTGTAAAATCTTTGATATAGTGCCCTACCTGGGAGTTTGAACTTTGGAAGTTAATCCTGATGGTAATTGAAATCATAAAGAGTTAAAACAGATAAGTTAATTGCATATGTATGTCTAGTTTTTCCAACACCATCTATTGAAAATAGAATTTTTGCTCTATTGTCTTCTTTTTGCTCTTTTATCAAAGATTAGTTGACTATATTCATGTAGGTCTACATATGGTCTCTCCATTCAGTTACACTGATCTATTTGTCTATTCTTTCATCAATACCTCACTGTCTTGATTGCTGTAGCTTTCTAGTACGTCTTGAGGTCTGGTAATATTAGTCTTCCATCTTTCTTCTTCAATATTGAAGAAGAAAGCTATTCTGGTTCTTCTGCCTCTCCATATAAATTTTAGAATCAATCTGTTGATATCCACAAAATTACTTGCTGGGAGATTTTGATTAGCATCACATTGAATGTATAGGACGATTTGGGAAGAAATGACATCTTGAATATTAAGTCTTCCTATCAATGAACATGGAATGTCTCTCTATTTATTTAGTTCTTATTTGATTGTGTTCATCAGGGTTTTGTAGTTTTCCTCATATAGATCCTATAAATACTTTGTTAGATTTACACATAAACATTTCATTTTGTGTGGTGCTAATATAGATGGGGTTGTGTTTTTAATTTTTTAGATTCAAATTCCACTCGTTCATTGCTAGTACTTAAGGAAGTAATTTTTGTATATTAACTTTGTACCATACAATCCTGCCATAATCCTTTTTGTTTCTGGAGAGGTTTTTTTCTTGGTTGTTGTTTGTTTGTTTTTGTTTTTTATTTTTTATTTTGTTTTAGTGTGTCGGATTGTCTACATACATGTTAATAATATTTATGACCAAAGCCAGTTTTATCTCTTCTTTCTCAACTTGTATAACTTTTACCTCCTTTTATTGTCATATTGCATTAACTCAGATTTTACACGACAATGCTGAAAAGGAGTGGTGAGAGGGGCACCCCATCTTGTCCTTGACAGTAGTTGGAAAGCTTCAGGTTTTTCGCTATTAAGTGTGATACTAGCTGTAGGATTCTTGTAGGTATTCTTTGCCAAGTTGATGAATTTCCTCTCTAACCTGGTTAAATTTTGAGGCTATGATAACAGTAAATTTAATATTCTGGGGAGTTGTATGATAAGGTTGGTTAAAAACAACACAATGAGGGATGCCTGGGTGGCTCAGTGGGTTAAGCCTCTGCCTTCGGCTCAGGTCATGATCTCAGAGTCCTGGGATTGAGCCCCGCATCGGGCTCTCTGCTCAACAGGGAGTCTGCTTCCCCCTCTCTCTGTCTGCCTCGATGCCTGCTTGTGATGTCTCCCTCTGCCAAATAAATAAATAAAATCATTTAAAACATTAAAAAATAAATAAAAAGGTCACAATGATTCTGGTTTTGGATACACTAATTTTATAAATATTTGCAATATATAGTGAAGGGTTTGCCATGATGTTGGATCTGTTAATTTGGAGTTCAACAGAAAATTCGGGGCTAAGTAATATAAATCTGAGAGATTTGCTAAAATTAGAAACAAACAAACAAACAAATGAAGAAAAAAACAAACAAACTCTATTTCCCAGTCTTGCCTAGAGAGGATCTTGACAAAAAGGGCTTGCCTACTTAAGGTTAAAATTCACAGAATCTTTACAGCCTATTTGCTCTAGACACGTCTAAATAGATTTCTTTTACTTTACTTTTAAGATTTTATTTTTATTATTTATTTGATAGAGAGAGAGAGACAGAGATTACAAGTAGGCAGAGAAGCAGGCAGAGAGAAAGGGGAAAGCAGGCTCCCCACAAGCAGAAAGCCTGATGTGAAGCTTGATCCCAGGACCCTGAGATCATGACCTGAGCTGAAGGCAGAGGCCCAACACTCTGAGCCACCCAGATGCCCCTAAATAGATTTCAGTTGGTTATTTCTTCCTACCTATGTAGGAGTCTAAATGTAAGCAAAATACTTTCCCTAAATAATTCTTCACTGGAAATGACAAACAATCACAATTCATGATTCACAGAAATGTTCACTTTCTTAGAATGATTCTAAACTAATGACTTTGTGTGTGTGTACACATGTCAGAGATAAGGCATGGGAATGAAGGATCATGGAAACTAGTAATTTACTTTGGACAGGTACATTTCCTTTCAACCACTGTCTTGGAAATGATGTTCTTGTTTCATAACTAGTGTCCTAATTGTAAAAAAGAAAAAAGAAAAAAAAAAAAGACAGCAAGAGACATAAGGCATAAAGTAAACAAGAAAATAAGAGACACATCAGAAACATTTGAAAGCAACAAATCAACTTGCTAATTAGAAACCTTGGCTACTGCATCATAAAGTCACAGAAATAAATAAGAAGCCATTCAACAACACAATTGGGTATTTTTGTGAATTATAATAACTTATCTGTAACCAGTTTCTCTGAACAAAGGCAATCATTTTCTTCTTGTTCATGATAAACAACATGAAGCAAAAAAAAAGAGGGTTCTCTTAAGAATGATGATTGGGATTTAGGATTGGAGAGTAAAAGGGAGAGCACAACATATTAAATAATTGGTTTCCATCTGTTTGTGCAAATGAGGAAAGAAGACAAAGGGTATGTACCCAAGTGACATTGCCCAGGATCATGGAGAAAAGATTATATGAAATGGGAAATCTACAAGACAATGGCTTTGGAGGATATGATACAATATATATTAAAATAAAAAAAAAAAACCCACAGCTTTAATTCAAACTAGAGAATGAAGTTGCTATTTCTCAAAATCTCAGCTATGGCCTGAATCACAGCCAAATCAACCCTCTTTAGGTGAAGCACATTTTGACAGAATTGCTGCTCCAGCCCAACCAATAGTCCAAGATCAAAGCCCTGGCCTTAATTCAATGCAATTTGGGCCATGACTATGGAAACATTACAAAGGCAGACCTTCCTGCACATGCTGATTCTTTTTTTTTTTTTTTATCCTTATTTATTCTAGGTAAATAAAAACCAAGAGCATTCTTCCTCACATTAGGGTCACTGAACTCACTGTACCATCATTTTTAAAGTGTCTACAAAGGCCAAAGAACATCAAAACCACTTTCTGAATTAAAAGAATATAGAACTTCCTAACATAGGAAAGAACCTAAAAGTACTAGCCATGAGCAACTGCTGTTTATAAAAGTTATGAAAGTAAAGATTGGAAATTAGTAAGTGATATGAGAAGGCAAACATGGGGGAGAGACACATAGGGTGAGATTGCAGTGGTCCCTGATAACAGATGCAGAGGCACACAACAGAACAGGCAAGTGAGAGGGGAGGCAGACTGGTCAGCCATTTATGTAGAAACATGGAGAAGGGCTTTCCCTCACAGCTGATCCACCTTATCCAACTTTCTAATATATTCAGTTTTACAGACAAATTACCGGAGATTATGATCAAGCTGAACATTGGTGCATTCTTTCACATATTAATTAATTCATTGATTCATTCACATTTTTGAAAACCTATTAGGGAATATCTACCAGAATATAAATGTGTGTATGTGTGTGTGTGTGTGTCTTCCTGTCCTCAGAGAGCTTATGAGGAAAAACTTGAAAATGGATGATTTGGGGTGATGAATACTCACCACAATGGTAAATAACAATGGTGCACACACCAGAAACCAGGAAGCAGGGCAAGTGTTCCACTTCCAAGTGATGTAAGTAAAGGGCAGAGCAGACTCTAAGGGATGTGCATGGGAATGGGGAAGGGCATAAAGTACATCAACCTGAAAGATGTGGCTTTATATGTAATTTAATACCTTTTGGAATCTATGAAAGAGAGGAAAGAAAGAGGAAAATTATTGGAAGACAAACTGGATCATATTCAGGTGGGTAGTAGACATTGTGAGAAAATAAGTGGATGAAGCACTGGGAGGGAAAAAATGGTAAAAATTGGTAGAAATATATATTTATGATTTTTTTTTCTTTAACTGGATTTTACTTAACTTGGTACCTTAGACATTCAGCTGATATGAGACAAAAATAAGGGTAAAATTATCAAAAAATAGGTACATGATATACTCTAGTGCTGTTATAAATATCTTGCATCTATTAACTTATTTTAATCATTACCCTTCCATGAGAAAATTATACTTTGATTATTTCCATTTTATAAATGTATCATCACAGGGTTTGAGTCTTTGTTTGTCCCATCCCTATTAGTCATAACCTTTCTTTAGTAAGTTGTTATTGAATATAACAGTATTAAGGAAAAACCCTAAAATCCCCTACATTCTAGATTACAACTAATAGACCTTTGGAAATCAGAGTCAACTGTGCTAGCTAATATATTAATTTATTTCTTTTCTTAGTAACATAAGGATGCAAGTGGCCAGGGGAAGTTATTAGCTTTTGTATAAGTTACTTGCAACTCATCAAGCTCAAGGTTGTAAAGAAAGGATGATAAGATTGTAGAAGGCAGTTGATATATATATATATATATATATATATATATATATATATATATATATATTAGAAGAGACCCCCATACAGAGTCTTGCTTCTTGGTCCATATATTTCGACCAAAAGAAAAATGGCAGCATATGTTGGCCTATTCCACATCCTGGAAGGCAATATCCCAGCTTCCCATGATTTTATCTTAGGTGCTGATGGAGCATTCTAGTTTCTCAGCAAGCCAGCTGCTTCTGTGTGATGGGATACATGATAAGACTGTGGATCCTATGGGCATAAGTGCACTGTCAAATATAGTTTGCTATATATATATATTTTCCTTACTAAGGAGCAACATTGAGTGGTAGAACATCAGTGTGAATGACATTCCTTTAGTGGTGAAGATGGCAAAAGATTTGAGGGCAGGAAAAGAAAATTCATATTCAGAATATGTATCTATTCCTATTCTGAAATAGAAGAAGGACCAGTATAACCGACATATGCCCAGCTGTCTATTTAGTCCACTCATGGTGCCCTATCACAGCCTCAGGTTTAGCCTCTAATCTTGGCAATTTGGGCACTCTTCAGTTGCCAAACTGTAGCATCCATGTGTACCATTGCCCTGTCTTGGTGATCACTCATCTACAGATCCATATAGCATGTACCAGAATGCCTAATGTGGAAGGCTGACTGGCATTTGCAGAACGGGTCAGCATTTCGACCTACTTATTCATCTCTGCAGTTGAACTTAGCATGCACATAAGCAAGACTATCTATTCTGAGAGGTGCATAAATGTAGCTTTATGTCCTACCACCTTACTATTAATGTTTTGATCTTGTTCTTTACAAGTTCCATCTTTCAAAACATGCAGAACAGACAACCTGACACACTGCTAGAAGTTCTGACACTTGCTGAGAAGACTTTACGCAACACAGTTTTCTGGGCTACTCCTGAGTGTGATGTGCAACAGATTATATTTTCTAAACATGCAGACATACATATCTGGGGTTAATCCTCATTATTCTAGGACTCTATATTAGTTAATCAATCTACTTTGAAAATGTATTTGTAACTCCAACATCAATCATCCCAGTGCTTTTGTGGTCATTCATATGTATGCTTAGAGTGGCAAAAATTTTTGAATTATCCAGCATGTACCTTCTTGGATAAAGTCAGAGAAGGCATGCCATGCTTTGTCATTTTAGCTCTCATACTGTAAACAAA